>NW_025227120.1:0-5193 GCF_018294505.1 Triticum aestivum | reverse complement strand
TTTCTAGGGGTCACGGGGGCTCGTGTGTGCGTGTCCGGGGCGTTTGTGGAGATGTTATACGGCCAGGGCAAGGGAGAGAAGGAGCGGGGAAGTGCCAGGGCGTCGCGCGTGTGAGCTCGTCCATTGGAGCTCTCGGGCGGCCGGCGCACGTGCGGAGGGGCGCAGCAGGAGGGACAAGGAGGAAGGGGACATGGGTTTAGCATGCTGCAGACGTCGAGGCATGTCGACAGGCGTGCGGGGGAGGGCCGAGGTGGTCGGAGGCATCGGGCAGAGGGCAGCTACAGTGCAAGGGCACACTGTAGCACGCTCCAGAGCATGCATATGGCTGACATGGCCATTTTAAAAGGTCAAGGGCATGTCCACTTGTGTCCTGGAGCTTCCTTGGATGCTCTAGAGTGGTAAGGAGCTAGGTGGGGCGCTGCATATAGAAATTAGAGAGAGAGGAGGAGTTGCCATGGGTAAACAGAGAGAGAAAGAGATGGGTTTTACCCCCAAATAAATGAGTTGTTGAAGGAGGAGAGTTACTGGAGGTAGTAGGTGACCTGGGGCAGCTGTGGTAAAAAACATAGGGTCATGGAGATTAGTGGAAGTGGTCAAAAATGGAAATTTGGTAAAGTGGGAGAAGGTGTTTGATGCTTGTTTGGTTAAGAAAATGAACTCCATTTGGCATGAGACTCCAAAGGGTGAAATGGCACATATAATTAGGGCCTTCCACCAATTTGGATCGTATTTGGGCAAAGTTGCCAATGCAACTTTTGTAAACCCTAGAAATTAGCAGAAATGAACTTATGTAGATCTAGTTGAGCAAATCACTTCTCCTTGATGCACCACTTGGTGTAGTGGCATAATTTGGTCATGTGAATATTCTCAGCGAAGTTGAGGTCAAGGAGAGAAAGTTGCTAGTACAAAGTTGTTCAAATTAGATTCTGGCCAGAGAGGGTTTTGGGGCACTTTGATCAATATAACATTTCTCCAACTTGTGCCATTTGGTCTAGATGCATTTTTAGACCATTTTAGTATGTTCACAAGATTGGAGAACATTTGGGAATGTTTGGCAATGTAAAGTTGCTCAAACTTCAAAATGGACAGAAATGGTTTTGAGGGGATTTGATGATGTTATCTTGTTCTCCAAGACATGAGACTTGGCAAGATCCCCAAATAGGGAATTTGTGACATGATGGAATTTTCTTGGATTTTTATGAAAATATTTACTGTAGAAATATTTCAAATCCTTGAAAGTGGCAGAAATGGTTTTGGGAGGTTTTATCCAATATTTTGAACATAACCATGTGTTGAAACTCTTATATATGGGAAATATATGCCCACTGAGTTTCCCTGATGTTTGTAAAATAATTTTAAAACAATAAAATATTTTTTCCCTATTAAAGACCATTTCTGGCCTTAAGAAAAAGCTTTTAGATAAAATAGGAAAATAACCTTTAAAATTATATTTTTTTGGTTTCTGGGTATCCTATATATAATAGGTGTCAAATATATTTTTGGAAAGATTGTTAATGCCCTTAATTAAGTACTTGCAGTGCAAACCTCAATTCAGGGGTTTTTGAAAAAAACTAATTTTTGAAAATACTATTTGGCCAAGTTATTTTCGCAAGAAATTATTTTCATGTCCTATACACATGGCATGATCATTGGGAAGGGTTTTTGGATCAAGGAGAAGGAGTATAAGAGTTGGAGGATTTTTTTTATTTTTAGAGCACTTGCAAACAACAGACAAAAACCAATCAAGGCAAGGTCCAAAACACTCGAAAGTTTTTGTCAAACCACACTTTATCATGATTGTTATCTTAAGTGTAGTGTCATGAAAATCAGGGTGTGACAGACCTACCCCCCTTACAATAATCTCGTCCCCGAGATTCCCAAACTAGGCGTGGACAGGAATATGAAAACTGGATCCGGGGTAGTTTTCAAGTCCTCATGTTGCTTCTGCTTCCGTGTAGTGCTCCATTGAGCTTGAAGTACTTGATGGTGTGGCTTCGTGTATGACGCTCTTCTTGATCCAGGTTGCTAATGGGTAGCTCACGGTAGGTTAGATTGGGCTAGGGGTCGATGGCTCGGTGGTCAATGCCCTTGTAGAGATCGGGAAAGTTAGAAAGTTGGAAACACTTCCGGGGTTGTGATACATGGAAGCATTGTGCACATCAGGTAACTCAGGTGGAAACTCCAGCAGGTAACTGTCTTCTCTTCGTCTCGTAGTGATCTCAGAGGGGGTTGTTAAATCTTGGAGTGATCTCAAAGGGGACCCATGAATCTTGGTGTGGGTCTCCTTGTCATGGAAATGCTTGGTTCCTTAGAGGGAAGTGGCTTGCAGATATGAGTGGTCTTCGATGCAGAGGTTTACTTCTTGACGATGGTGGTTGGTGTAGTTCTTCCTCCTGGACATGGCGATCTTCAGATGTTCCTTGACCAGCTCAGTGATTCTTCTTCCGTCTTCGGGTAGACAAGTATGTTAGCAAAATAAAGATGACAACCAAATTACTCCGAACCATGCAGACTTACTCACCAACTACACTCCACTAGGATCACCTATTTAAGTCCGAATCTCTTGTCCAACGAGGAATCCTACATGTTTCCCTCAAGTTATTTACGTAATATCAACTATCTCCTATCAATATCCCATGGCTAAGTTAAATCCAAATACTTCTAAGAATTCCAGCTTGCGATCATAATTGTCCTACAAATCCAATTTACTCAGGGGTAATGAAAGTTATGCTACTCTATTAACATGATCCCACCAAGTTCATCAACTAACATGAAAACCTCATAATCCACCAAATAGTCTCGGACGATTCCTCAAAGTCATTGATATAAACTCACCAAGTCATTTGTCCTCTGTTCGTACATCCTCAAATTGGTCTTTCCTATGGCATCGTTAGTTCTGGTGCTATATTAGGATGATAATGTGCTCGTTCACCATGTCCACTAGTTCCATAATGAACCCAGTGTCGTGCAAGGTTATGAAGGCTTAACTGGTTCTCCTGCAATACTACGGGTTAAGCACATGGTGAAGGATTTGAGCTGGGGTATCTCGTGAAGTCTCTAAGGGTCTAGGAATGGGTTTCTAGTCTCGGGGTTTAAACATAACTCTATGGGTTTTTACTTGGTCGAGGAGGCTGTGGAAAAGTTCTTCAGTGCTAGTTGGTTGTCGAAGTAGAATCCTTGGTGTACCTTGTCTCGCCGATCTTCACTTAAGGAGAGAGAGATGAGAGGGAAAGGTAGCATAGAGGAGGGGAATGCCTAAAGGGGGTTCTATAGTGCAAATGCAAACAAACAGGTGCAAAAAGGGACAACCAGAAGAAGCAAGGTAAGGAAGGTGATATAGTCGCATACTTGTCGCCTAGGGCAAAAGTGTGACCTATATCAAAACAAAAACAAATAAAAACAAGCAACACTCAACATGGTTCTATTCGAACTACCATACGGACTCGACTACGCATAGGGGGTACACGACTCATCCTACCCTAGGGGTTCTCGGAGTCAGTACTCGTGCCTTGTGCCTCATGTAGTCTTCTGAGTTTTCCTCAAGTGTTGCTACGTCTCTTGTGGTTGTTCCATGAAACGATCTGGGTTGAGCATGAAGAGTCTTCAACTACTTCTCGCCTGTTGAAGTGATGGGGTGAAGGTGGCTCATCGTAGCTGGCATTGACTCGGTCTTCTGTTGTCTTCTTAATCATGACGATCCCTTTTGCCTTTTAAGGCTTCAAGGGTTTCAGGTAAGCAATCATTTATGCAATGACATTAACAAGGCCTAATAGAGGTCCAACATATCAGTTACGTTGATGACAACACCGATACCAAGAGCCGGGGACAAAGAGAACCGTTTTCCTGCTCACTATAGTGAGGCGGACCAAATGGCTAGGTTCTCATCCACCGGTGGTTGCCGATATAGCAACGGTAGTGACAGGGTTACTCTATTAGCGATGTATGTCATGATCTTGCATATCCTATGCCCTGATCATCGTAGGCTAGGGTTGCTTCATCTTGGGGCAGTGTCAAGGTGTCACCATCTCCTGGGTCTTCATGTCCTCATTCCTCGAGGATGTATCTTCTGTTGGTATCGTCTTGTTGTGGTGTCGCCAATCTTGTGTTCGGGAGATGTGGGTGAATGTCTGGCAATGCATCTTCCTTCTGGATTATCCTCGAGGATTACAAGGAATCCAGTGGTTAGGGGCACAAGGGTTCTAGCGACCAAAGGTTTTGAAGGGGAAGAGATCAATAAGGAAAGTATAACTTAGTTTTCGAAAAACTGAGAAGGGAAGAGAAGTATAGATAGTTTTTAAAACTAGTAGTAGTTTCGGAAATATTTTACCCTAACTAACGACCATGCTAACTAAGGCTTCCTACAATCAGGATAGCTCTGATACCAGCTCTGTGGGGACCCCGACTCATAAGTCGTGATCACCGAATGCACGTGTACAGTGATCCCAGAGATCAATGCTCACTGAACACACAGAAGCTAAATAACAAGAGGCTTACATCCATACATACCGTATTACACAAGTAGGACCATTATGGTCAAGTCTTGAGTATAACATTGCAGCGGAAATCTTCGTCGATAACTTGGACCCATGCCATCTGCCTTAACCCTACAGGCATTTTGACTGGGAAGCGTCCTAGCTCGCATGTTCATCATCGAAGTATTCTTCATCATATCCTGTTCTTTCGTGCGTGGTCAATAAAATAACCAGTGGCAAGGCAATGAGTACTTTGAATGTACTCGCAAGCAACCCATGTTTTGGTTCAAGATGTAACAATGCATGATATAGGTAAATTTTTGCAGAAAGCTAGTTTTGAGTGCAATGACATGTTCAACAACTTGTAAGACACGCATCAGGAGAATTCAAGTAACCATGAGGACATGTTACACATATCAACATAAATAGAGTGGGCACCAACCCAACTCAGTCATGTCAAGTCCCTTGACTTGACCCCAGTAGTTCTCCCCAATTATCCAAACACACATACTGGTTTGTGAAACTCTGGACGTAGTTTAAGCAGCACCTCTCAACTGTCCTTGACCGTGGACACGGCTATTCGAATAGTTTTACACTCTGGAGAGGTTGCATACTTTACCCACAAGATCCGGGGAACTTCCGTGTCATCCACGACCCGCGATACCTCGGTAAGCACCCGATCACTACCTTTCCATAGATGACACTAACATGGAGTCCACTC
>NW_025227119.1:0-5277 GCF_018294505.1 Triticum aestivum | reverse complement strand
AGTTCCAAATCGAACCAACCCACAGCCGCGCCGCTCCTCGCTTTCAGCGCCGCCCGCATGCCCCCCTTGCTACTACCGCTGCCGCTCCAGCCAAGCTCTCCTCGTGCCCAGCAGCCATGGCGCCCGAGGCCTCCTGTCTCCTCATCGCCAGTTCCCACGCGCCTGCAGTGCATTTGCCCGAGACCCCGAGCAGGAGCGCTCGGCTTCGTCTCCTCCTGCCGTGCGCCCCCATCTCGCGGAGCCAGCCGTGCCTTCCCGCCGGCGATGAGCAGCAGCACCTGAGCCCCTGTGCCGTGCTCCTCCTCTGCCCATGCGCCCGAGCTCGCCTGTTGTCGCGTGCCTCCAACCTCGACTCCTCTGCTCCGGACGTCCTCGCCGTTGACCAGGAAAAACCAGCTAATCCGGCGCCCCTGCTCCCTTCTCCTCGCTGATGGCTTGGCCCACGCCGGGGCACTCGAGTAGCCGCAGACCAAGCCGCCTCCCGCATGGCGTCACTGACCACCTCTCCGGCAAGGCCCGTTCCCTTTTTCTCCTCTCTCCAATTCTCTCGCTCTCTATCTGATTTGAGTTGCGCCGACGTTCTTTTGCAGGAGCCACCTCCGCCGCCCTTGCCCGTTCCTGGCCGGATCCCGCCGCTTGAGCCCCGTCCCCGGCCACCGGTGCCCTCGCCGGAGACCATCCGAGCCATGCCCAACAACTCAAGCCCCATGCCATGGCCTCTGCTTCCGCTACAACGAGCGCTGCCCGCATTGACTGCCTCCGCATCGACCGAGCGGCCTCCCCTAGTTGCGTGTGGGCTGCGCCCCTCTTCCAGGCCTTGGCCCAGGGTGAGCAGCGCCCGCCCCCTCTCCTGTGCACCTTTCGGGCCAGCCAGATTCGGCCCGCATCGTTTTTTTTCATTTTGAACGTTTTAGCTATTTATCCAGAAACTACATATTTACAGATTGCACCCTCATGTTCATGCATTTAATAACTCACAAATGGTGCATGGATTAAAATGTTTCCAACATGTAAAATGCTTAGTTTTTCATCTAGTTTCATAATTTGCCACTTTCATCCATGTTTAAGGTGTTTAAGTTGCTGTTTGCATTAATTTTCTAAAATGCCATGCTAAAATGATTTATTTCATAACTAAATGACCGTAGCTCGGTTTTAAATGTTCTTTATATGTAAATGGGGTGAAAAAATGCCTAGTTTAACATGGTGCACTTCGTTTTGCTGTTTAACATCATTAAAATTGTGTTTAGGGCAGAACAGTACCAAAACTAAAATATGGACATGAGGATTTTCCGGAATTGTTGTTTGTTGTTCCGGCCTCATTTAAACTTGCTTAAATAGTTAGTTTACTGTGCTTCACCTCTTGCCATGTTTAACAACATTTAATATTGTTGGGTCCATAAACAAGATTAAACTAAATATGTCAATGTGGTGTTTTGTCAATATGCAACTCATTGCATATTGAGCTCCACTTAACTTGTAGTATTGTTTGTTGCACTTTGCCATGCCATGCCTCATTAAACCGGACATGCATCATACTTGATTGTGCATCATGCCATGATTATGCTTGTGCGTTTATCATGTTGTTTCTTTCTTTCTGGTGTTGCTTCTTAGTTCCGCTATTGTTGCGATTGTGAGGATTCGTTCGACTACTCCCGTTCGTCTTCTTCATGGACTCGTTCTTCTTCCTAGCGGGATTTCAGGAAAGATGACCTCTACCCTAGATCTCACTACTATCATTGCTATGCTAGTTGCTTCGTTCTATCGCTATGCTGCGCTACCTATCACCTGTTTATCAAGCCTCCCTATTTGCCATGTCAGCCTCTAACCTTTTTCACCCTTCCCAGCAAACCATTGCTTGGCTATGTTACCGCTTTACTCTGCCCTCTTATGGAGTTGCTAGTTGCAGGTGAAGTTGAAGATTGCTCCATGGTGAACAGGATTATGTTGGGATATCACAATATCTCTTATTTAATTAATGCATCTATATACTTGGTAAAGGGTGGAAGACTCGGCCTTATGCCTGGTGTTTTGTTCCACTCTTGCCGCCCTAGTTTCCGTCATACCGGTTTTATGTTCCTGGATTTTGCGTTCCTTATGCGGTTGGGTGATTTATGGGACCCCCTTGACAGTTCTCTTTGAATAAAACTCCTCCAGCAAGGCCCAACCTCGGGAAAACTCGAGGTCTGATTTTACTCGTAGGATGTCTCATTCGGTGTTGCCCTGAGAACGAGATATGTGCAGCTCCTATCGGGATTGTCGGTGCATCGGGCGGCTTTGCTGGACTTGTTTTTCCATTGTCGAAATGTCTTGTAAACCGGGATTCCGAGTCTGATCGGGTCTTCCTGGGACAAGGTATATCCTTTGTTGATCGCGAGAGCTTATCATGGGCTAAGTTGGGACACCCCTGCAGGGTTTAAACTTTTGAAAGCCGTGCCCGCGGTTACGTGGCAGATGGGAATTTGTTAATGTCTGATTGTAGATAACTTGACAACAGATCCGAATTAAAACGCATCAACCGCGTGTGTAGCCGTGATGGTCTCTTTTCGGCGGTGTCCGGGAAGTGAACACGGTTTTGGGTTATGTTTGACGTAAGTAGGAGTTCAGGATCACTTGTTGCTCATTGCTAGCTTCACGACCGTTCCATTTGCTCTCTTCTCGCTCTTATTTGCGTATGTTAGCCACCATATATGCTTAGTCGCTGCTGCAACCTCACCACTTTACCCCTTCCTTTCTCATTAAGCTTTGCTAGTCTTGATACCCATGGTAATGGGATTGTTGTGTCCTCGTGGCTCATAGATTACTACAACAATAGTTGCAGGTACAGGTTTATGCGATGGTCTTGACACGAGAGCGATGTTTGCTTCTGTTGGAGTTCTTCTTCTGCTTCTTCTTTGATTAGGGGATAGGTTCCAGGTCGGCAGCCTGGGCTAGCAGGGTGGATGTCGTTTGAGTTTCTGTTTGTGTTTCATCTGTAGTCGGATGATGCTCTTATGTATTGTGATGTTGTATGCGTGTGGCATTCTATGCCTTTTGTATGTATCCCTACCTATTATGTAATGTTGATGTAATGATATTCACCTTGCAAAAGCGTTTCAATATGCGGGTCTATCCTTGGTGGGACCTTCGAGTTCCTTTTGGATAGGGTCGCATATTGGGCGTGAAAGCTTACCGCACCCAGAATCAAGTTGTTCATCTGACTTGGTGTCTCAATGTACCTGGCCATACTGCTATGTTGGTCCATGTAATGACCGAGGCTGGATACCGTTGGTATCCCGAGTACAACATTGAGGAGCAGTGTATAGACTTTAATCAAAGCCAATACCTCTGCACCGTCCGGATATTTCCTTGCTATCCTGGATCCACTGAACCCCTCCATTGCTCATATGGAATTGGGGTTACCATCGAGATGTCTATGCAAGACACTGCATACTCGATGATGACTATTATACGAGCCAGGACTTCCTTGCTTCGGAACACTGACTTTCGCTATATGCCAATGTCACTCCCCGGGGCAGAAGGTTACTTCACAACTATTTACATTGACTCTTCTCATGAGGATTCACTGCTCAACACTACCGCACAGATGCTTGAGGACAAGGACCGTGAAAATTGTGCCTTGCGATTGGAGCTTTTCAACTCCCGGTCTGATCATTGGGCCACCTTGACCGGGTTTGCACCTGTTGTGCAGGCAGGGTATATGGATATGCGGGATCTGTACCCCGTGCGGTCTACTCTACCAGACCGTATGGATTGGCGTGATCTAGGAGGCATCACTCCTCCCCGTGGACCTCTTCTGACGTCGTTTGATGGACCCAGGCCACACCCGGGTCCTTATGGACTGCAGGCTCCTCAGGATAGGCTGTTTCCAGATGATCACGTTCAGCTCCCATGACATGAGGGTAACTTCTATGAGGATTACTACGGGAATGTCTGAGCTGATAGTAGCACCACTAGTATTGTAACAGTTATATCGTCCACCGTCCTGCGTGACTCGTGGGATATTACTTAGTGTGTACCAATTTCCGGAGGTGTAGAAAAATAATGTATAGGAGCTTGGGATGCCTCCGATGAGATATAATCTTCCTTTCACCGTAGTTGTACTCCGTTTGGTCTTGTACTAAACCTTGTATGGTGGGTATGTCGATGGAATAAATGTAGCAGTTTCTGTATTTACCATGTCATAGAGATGAACATCTTGTATTCCAAGTTATCCTTTGCATTCTACATTTCTATGTCAGAATCTTATCATTCTGAACTAAACCATTGTCTTGTTTTCCTAGGACGGTCAACACTCGCAACAACCCTGCACCCCCGGAGCAGGCCGAAGGTTGTAGAGCTGGGGATGCAAACCTGCCTCACCCTCCCTCTCTGGCCGAGGTCATGCTGGAGGCTGAGAGAAACAAGCGGGAGACCAACTATTTGTTGGAGCGCATCGAACAGAACACAGCTCTACATCAGAGGAATAACTTGGTGTCGCTCAGTGACTTCATCAAGTTACATCCACCCACCTTCCATCACTGCGTCGAGCCTCTCGACGCTGATGACTGGCTTCGCACTATTACTCACAAGCTACGTTCTGCACTCGTAGTTGATGCTGATAAGGTCACTTTTGCTGCCTATCATCTCGAAGGCCCCGCCAGTCTCTGGTGGGAGAATTATGAAGCCATGCGCCCAGCTGACCATGTCACCACTTGGGCAGAATTTAGTGAGGCTTTCCGCGAACATCACATTCTGGAGGGTCTTATGGATCGTAAGCGCGAGGAGTTCTGCAGTTTCACCCAAGGTAGACTCTCTATGGACGCATACAGTAGGGAGTTCGGTAACCTAGCACGCTATGCAACTGAGGAAGTTTCCACTGATGCCAAGAAGCAGGCAAGGTTCCGCAAGGGACTTAGCCCCAAGCTTCACCGAGATCTCCGTCTGCATGAGTGCACTTCCTTCCAGAAGCTTGTGAACAAGGCCATCAGTGCTGAGACAGGCCAGTCAGATTTCGAGGCAACACACAAGCATGGCCGTGACATGGGTTCCTCATCTGGTGCTGGTCCTCAGAAGCACCAGGTGTGGGTGCCTAACACTGCCCTGCCACCCAGGTTCACATCGAGGCCATCCTATCAGGCGTCTCATCCTGCTCAGCAGTATGCACCAGCCAAGCCCTATGGGGGGCCAACCAACAACGCTCCTGCACGCACTAGCTCCGTGACGTGATTCAAGTGTGGGGAACCGGGCCACTACATGCACGAGTGTCCCCAGACCAACCCCAACCAGTCTGGAAAGGCT
>NW_025227118.1:0-5649 GCF_018294505.1 Triticum aestivum | reverse complement strand
GAAAAAGAGATAGTAGCATTGTCCCTTCTCTCTTTTTCTCTCATTTTTTTCTTTTCTTTTTTTTCTTTCTTTGGCCTTCTCTTTTTTTGGCCTTTCTATTCTTTTTTCTTTTTTTCTCTTTTTGTAAAGTCCGAAGTCTCATCCCGACTTGTGGGGGAATCATAGTCTTCATCATCCTTTCCTCAGTAGGACAATGCTCTAATAATGAAGATCATCACACTTTTATGGATTTACAACTCAAAGCTAGAACAAGATATGACTCTATGTGAATGCCTCCGGCGGTGTACCGGGATGTGCAATGAATCAAGAGCGACATGTATGAAAATTATGAAGGTGGCCTTGCCACAAATACAATGTCAACTACATGATCATGCAAAAAGCAATATGACAAAAGTAATGCATGTCATATGAACGGAACGGTGGAAAGTTGCATGGCAATATATCTCGGAATGGCTATGCAAATGCCATAATAGGTAGGTATGGTGGCTGTTTTGAGGAAGGTAAATGGTGGGTGTATGGTACCGGTAAGAGTTTCACGGTACAAGAGAGGCTAGCAATGGTAGAAGGGTGAAAGAGTGGGTATAATCCATGGACTCAACATTAATCAAAAGAACTCATATGCTTGTTGCAAAAATTTAGAAGTCATCAAAAACCAAAGCACTACGCGCATGCTCCTAGCGGGATAGATTGGTAGGAAAAGACCATCGCTCGTCCCCGACCGCCACTCATAAGGAAGACAATCAATAAATAAAATTGTGCTCCAACTTCATCACAAAGCGGTTCACCATACGTGCATGCTACGGGAATCACAAACTTCAACACAAGCATTCATTAAATTCATAATCACCCAACTAACATGACTTTAATATCACTACCTCCATATCTCAAAACAATTATCAAGCATCAAGTTGATCATAGCATCCAATTCACTTTCTATGATAGTTTTTATTATACCCAACTTGGATGCTCATCATTCTAGGACCAACTTTATGATCATAGAAAATACCATGCTGTTCTAAAAGACTCTCAAAATAATATAAGTGAGGCATGAGAGACTAGAAATTTCTTAAAAATTAAGACACCACCGTGCTCTAAAAGATATAAGTGAAGCACTAGAGCAAAAACTATCAAGCTCAAAAGATATAAGTGAAGCACATAGAGTATTCTAGCAAATTCTAATCAAATAGGCTTCTCCCAAAAGGTGTGTACAGCAAGGATGATTGTGGTAAACTAAAAATCAAAGACTAATATAATACACGACGCTCCAAGCAAAACACATATCATGTGGCGAATAAAAATATATCTCCAAGTAAAGTTACCAATGAACGAAGATGAAAGAGGGGATGCCTTCCCGGGGCATCCCCAAGCTTAGGCTTTTGGCTATTATTGAATATCTTGGGGTGCCATGGGCATCCCCAAGCTTAGGCTGTTGCCACTCCTTATTCCATAGTCCATAAAAGCTTTACCCAAAACTTGAAAACTTCACAACACAAAACTCAACAGGAAATCTTATAAGCTCCGTTAGTGAAAGGAAACAAAACCACCACATAAGGTACTGCAATGAACTCATTATTTATTTATTTTGGTGTTAAAGCTACTGTATTCCAACTTCTTTATGGTTCATAAACTAAATTACTAGCCATAGATGCATTGAAATAAGCAAACAACACACGAAAAACAGAATCTGTCAAAAACAGAACAGTCTGTAGAAATCTGTAACTAACGCCAACTTCTGGAACTCTAAAAATCCTACAAAAGTAGTAAGTACTGGACAATTTGTTTATTGAAAAGCAGCAAAAAGAATCAACTCAAAAGCACGTTCCTGTGATTTAACAAATATATATTCGTGCGCGCAAAGTTTCTGTTTTTCAGCAGAATCAAATCAACTATCATTGTAGGTTATCCTATAGGTTCTACTTGGCACAAACACTAATTAAAAGATAAAAACACATCTAAACCGAAGGTAGATGCAAGACTATTACTAAACAGGAGAAAAAACAAAAAACACAAAGAAAATTGGGTTGCCTCCCAACTAGCGCTATCGTTTAACGCCCCTAGCTAGGCATAAAAAGCAAAGATAGATCTAACGAGTGCCATCTTTGGCACTAAATTCATCAGTAGCACACATGATAGATTCATAAGGTAATTTGACTTTCTTTCTAGGAAAGTGCCCCATGCCTTTCTTTAAGGTAAATTGGAATCTAATGTTCCCTTCCTTCATATCAATAATCGCACAAATTGTTCTAAGGAAAGGTCTACCAAGAATAATAGGGCAAGAAAGATTGCAATCTATATCAAGAACGATAAAATCTACGGGCACCAAATTTCTATTTGCAACAATAAGAACATCATTGATCCTTCCCATAGGCTTTTTAATGGTGGAATCCGCAAGGTGCAAATTTAAAGAACAGTCGTCAAGATCATGGAAACCTAGAATATCACATAAAGTTTTCGGGATCATGGAAACACTAGCACCCAAATCACACAAAGCAAAACACTCATAATCTTTAATTCTAATCTTTATAGTAGGTTCCCACTCATCATTAAGTTTTCTAGGTATAGAAACTTCCAAATTAAGTTTTTCATCATAAGATTGCATCAAGGCATCAACAATATGTTTGGCAAAAGCTTTATTTTGACTATAAGCATGAGGAGAATTAAAAACGGATTGCAACAAGGAAATACAATCTTTTAAAGACCAATTATCATAATCAAATTCCTTGAAATCCAGGATAGTGGGTTCAATATTATTAGAAGTTGAGGTTTCTCCAATCTCTCTTTTACCAAATTTAGCATCAAGATCTAAAGACTCCGAATTTTTGGGACGCCTTCTAGGCAAAGTTGATTCATCATCAGTCCCATAATCATCAAAATTCATATTTCAAAACATAGATCTACTTGGAGACGCATCAATAACTTTAAGATCCTCATCATTATTTTCATGGAAACTAGAAGAACACGCTTTTATAAAGCTTTCTTTTTTAGCATGCAATCTAGTGGTTCTTTCCTTGCACTCGTCAATGGAAATTCTCATTACTTTGAGAGACTCATTGATATCATGCTTAGGAGGAGAAGATCTAATTTTAAGAGAATCAACATCAAGCAAAATTCTATTAACGTTCCTAGCCAAATCATCAACTTTGAGCAATTTTTCTTCAAGCAAAGCATTAAAATTCTTTTGAGAAATCATAAATTCTTTCACACTATTCTCAAAATCAGAGGGCATCTTATTAAAATTACCATAAGAATTATTGTAGGAATTTCCATAATTATTAGAGAAATCACTAGGGAACAGTCTAGCATTAAAGTTTCCTCTATTAGCATTGTTTCCAAAACTATTCCTACCAACAAAATTCACATCCATAGATTCATTATTATTCTCAATCAAAGAATACAAAAGCATATCATTGGGATCAAGAGGAGTATTTTTAGTAGCAAACAACTTCATAAGTTCATCCATCTTTCCACGCAAAACATTGATTTCTTCTATAGCATGCACTTTTTTACTAGAAGATCTTTCGGTGTGCCATTGAGAATAACTAGCCATAATATTATCAAGCAATTTTGTAGCATCTCCTAACATAATTTCCATAAATGTGCCTCCCACGGCCGAATCTAAGAGATTTCTAGAAGCAAATTTCAAACCGGCATAAAAATTTTGTATGATCATCCATAAATTCAAACCATGAGTAGGGCAACTGCGAAGCATCAATTTCATTCTTTCCCAAGATACGGAAACATGCTCATGATCAAGTTGTTTAAAATTCATAATATCGTTCCTAAGAGTGATGATCTTAGTGGGAGGAAAATACTTAGAGATAAAATTATCATTGCACTTGTTCCAAGAATCAATCCTATTTTTAGGCAAAGACGAAAACCAAACTTTAGTACGATCTCTAAGTGAAAACGGAAATAACTTAAATTTGACAATATTGTTATCCGTATCTTTCTTCTTTTGCATATCACAAAAATCAACAAAATTGCTTCGATGAGTAGTGGCATCTTCACTAGGAAGGTCGGCGAATTGATCTTTCATAACAAGATTCAGCAAAGCGGTATTGATTTCCCAAGACTCAACATCATTAAGAGGAGCAATCGGAGTACTAAGGAAATCATTATTATTGGTATTCGAGAAGTCACACAATTTGGTATTATCTTGCGCCATGGCAACAAGTAATCCAACACACAAGCAAACAGAAAAACGGCAAGCGAAAAAGAGAGGAGGAGATTGGGAAAGAGAGGGCGAAAAAACGGCAAGGGTGAAGTGGGGGAGAGGAAAACGAGAGGCAAATGGCAAATAATGTAAATGTGAGGGAGATGGGTTTGTGATTGGTACTTATGTCTTGACTTGAGAGAAGACCTCCCCGGCAACGGCACCAGAAATCCTTCTTGCTACGTCTTGAGCTTGCGTTGGTTTTCCTCAAAGAGGAGAGAGTGATGCAGCAAGTGTAGCGTAAGTATTTCCCTTAGTTTTGAGAACCAAGGTATCAATCCAGTAGGAGGCTCCTCAAAAGTCCCACGCACCTACACAAACGAACTGAGAACTCGCAACCAACGCAATAAAGGGGTTGTCAATCCCTTCACGGCCACTTGCGAAAGTGAGATCTAATAAACATAGTATGATAAGATAAATATAATTTTGGTATTTTATAATATAGATGCAAAAAGTAAAGATGCAAATAAAAGTGGATTGAAAGCAAATATGATAAGAGATAGACTCGGGGGCCATAGGTTTCACTAGTGGCTTCTCTCAAGATAGCATAAGTATTACAGTGGGTGAACAAATTACTGTCGAGCAATTGATAGAAAAGTGCATAGTTATGAGATTATCTAGGTGTGATCATGTATATAGGCATCACGTCCATAACAAGTAGACCGACTCCTGCCTGCATCTACTACTATTACTCCACACATCGACCGACTCCTACCTGCATCTAGAGTATTAAGTTCATAAGAACAGAGTAACGCATTAAGCAAGATGACATGATGTAGAGGGATAAACTCAAGCAATATGATATAAACCCCATCTTGTTATCCTCAATGGTAACAATACAATACGTGCCTTGCAACCCTTTCTGTCACTGGGTAAGGACACCACAAGATTGAACCCAAAGCTAAGCACTTCTCCCATGGGAAGAAAGACCAATCTAGTAGGCCAAACCAAACTGATAATTCGAAGAGACTTGCAAAGATAACTCAATCATACATAAAAGAATTCAGAAAATATTCAAATATTATTCATAGATAAACTTGATCATAAACCCACAATTCATTGGATCTCGACAAACACACTGCAAAAATAGTTTACATCGAATAGATCTCCACAAGAGAGGGGGAGAACATTGTATTGAGATCCAAAAAGAGAGAAGAAGCCATGTAGATAATAACTATGGACCCGTAGGTCTGTGGTAAACTACTCACAACTCATAGGAGGGGCAAGGATGTTGATGTAGAAGCCCTTCGTGGTTGATTCCCCCTCCGGCAGAATGCCGGCGAAGGCTCCAAGATGGGATCTCGCGGATACAAAAGGTTACGGCGGTGGAAATTGTGTTTCGTGGTGCCCCTAGATATTTTCGGGGTACGTAAGTATATATAGGAGGAAGAAGTATGTCGGTGGCCGCCCGAGGGGCCCACGAGACAGGGGGCGCG
>NW_025227117.1:0-5931 GCF_018294505.1 Triticum aestivum | reverse complement strand
CCCCCCCCCCCTGTTTAATTATTTCAAATTCATTTAAATTCCAGGAAACTTCAAATGGCCATAACTTTTTATCTATAAGTCCAAATGCATTGATTCTTTTTGCATTGTGTTCTGTGTCCAAAAATCTAACAACACCCAAAAGATGGGATTTTTCCTTGCTGTCTAGATTTTTTGGTAAATTTCAGAAGGTTTCTTGATGTTTTCTTTTTGTGGTTTTGAATATTTTCAGAAGAGCCAGCTTGTCTTGAGGATCACCAAGAGCTTTGTGAACCTCATTAGCACTAAGGCAAGCCACAGTAACATTTTCATAGTGCCACTTCAATATTTGTGATTTTCCTACTTGAACATATGAATATTTATGCATTTAAATTAGTTATATAATGATTATATTCTGTTAAATGCTTGTCATGTTAAAATACTTGAACTACAGAATGTTTGAAGTGAATCTTGTTGGTAAGCTAAGGAGAACTTAGTTGCAAGTGATGAGTAAATGATATGGTCATAGAGTTTGGTGGTTAGTTTAATTATTATTTTTGCATGATGAAAAATGATGAGATTGCTAGAAATGATTCTGGTATAAGTGAGGTGTGATCTTAACCCAGAGTAGTAGCATGAGTTGATGATGGATCTGTAGGAGCGTGGTTGATTCAGTTGTTTGAATGGTTATGTGATGCATATGTTAAGTGATGCATAGTATGGCATTATGACACCGGTTATTTTCACATTAAGTTGAACCTGATTAATAACTCAACTTGAATATGTTGTTCACCGGGTCATGGTGCCGCTAAAACGAGTCTTTCCAAGTGCAACCACATTTGCTGGTATGGGACAGCCTTAATTCATTTCATTGTCATGCCTCTGGTCGGTGCCTCCATTTAGGGAAGGGGGTGTGCTGTACCCTGGCCCGGTAGGCAAGCATAACCTTCTGAGCCCGTTGTTAAGTTAAGTTTTGGTACCGGATCCCAGAGTGGATCGTGGCCACTACGGTGGTCGAGGTGTCTGGAGGTAGACACGGGGCACCCAGGACTAGCCCGACGGGGTCTGAGTCGGAATGGCCGGGAGAGTGTCATGACAATGAAATGGTTTCTTCGGAACGCTGTTGGTCCACCCGAATGGGAGTGCGAGGCCATGGGTTCCGTAGTGTGTGTACAATGTCTAACCTCTGCAGAGTGTTTTTAATCTATCGATAGCCGAGTCCACGGTTACGGACACGCTCGAAAGTAGGGTACACCATGGGTCAACACTTAATCAAATATGCACACTAAGTTTGTACTGCAGATGGTAGTGAGGCCATCGTGTTGAGTCTAGCCATGAATTGGTCGGGTTGTGATGGCCGTAAGGATCACGAGCCAAGAGTTGGTCGGGTTATGATCGCCGTAAGGATCATAGGCCATGAATTGGTCGGGTGGTGATCGCCGAAAGGATCACAAGTGTGTTGTAGAAATTATCATGTTTGTGGTCTGGAAATGATCACGTCCGGTAAGCACGTCCGTGGAACAAGTACCAGTTGAACATAGTCACAGCATATTGGATGTATGGTTGCATTGTTTCTTAAATGGTTAAATATCATGATATTGTTTGTCATTATGTTTATGCTTATTGTGAGCTTGCAAGTACATTCAATGTACTGACCTGGCGTGTCATGCCAGCTTTCAGGAAAGTCTCGTTGGGAAGGAGGCTGTCCGAGTCTTGACCATGTCCACATCGGTGTCCTTGTGCTATGGAGTCCTGCTATGACATTGTTCCGATGCCGAGTAGTTGTCATGATCGAGGCCCCTTTATGTTCACTAAATAATGTACATATTGTTCAGCCGCACGTGTGTGCCGCTTGGCCTCGCTAACTGTTGTAGTATAAATTATGCTCCGCTAGCATGAATAAAGGGGTTGTTTTCTGTACCATGTTGTTGTGTGTTGCCAAAAGACAAGGTCTCTGGGCTGGCAATGCAAGGTAAACCGGTCGCTCTGAGCTGGGGTGCCACAAACGTGTTGCTAGCTCAGTTGACGCAGGAGTAACTCTTGCAGCTGGTAGTAATGTGGAAGGTGTTGCAAGAACTAGGGATGTCTCTGCTTGTTTGGTGGCAGCTATTTGTTTCTGTTTGGCTTTTTCTGCAGCTCGTGTAGCATGGGATACCCTGTTTGTAGAATTTTGCGTTGTACTTTGACCTTCTATTGCACCATCAGTACCAGCAGAATCTGCAGGATTCATCTGCTTCCCATTCCCTCCCATTCTATGTTTCTTACTCTTTCTCTATGCCTTTGTAAGTCAAGTCGATAAGAAAAACGAATAACAATTTAGTTCTTCAGAACAAATTGATGCGTGATGCAGACGAACTAAACTTTGATGTTAGACAACCACATGATAGGACGATGTAATATGTACGAAAAACAAGACGGAAGAGATAACCAGAACTATGGTGTGTAGACTAAGCAAAAGACATTTCACTAAATTAGAAGCAATGCAATGGAAGGTAGACACCATATGAAAGATGCTACAAATATCGCTCTGCCAAGTTAACAGTGTCTCATCATAAATGGCATTTAAACAAATGCGAAGCAGTACAAGAAATCAATCATATGCAAGATGCAAACAACATCACACTACCAAGTTAGAGGTCTCTTGTCATTAGTGCCATTGCATATTCACAGCATTGCATATTCACAGCTTATGATGTGTAAACTAAGGAGAAGGCATTTCAATAAATTAGAAGCAATGAACACTAGACACCATATGAAAGATGCAACGAATATCACTCTACCAAGTTAAAACTGTCTCGTCATAAGTGTCATTTTAACAAATTAGTAGTACAAGCGAGAAAAGAATGCGAGATGTAACCTATATCACACTCCGAAGTCACACATGTCGTATGATAAGTGATTGTTGCAGGTTACACAACAGTAGTAATTTTATGTAATAACATGGTATGATAGACAGATATTGAATGTTCTAGAAATAGGAACACGTGTCTTATTCAAGTATGATGTGTAAAGTAAGCAGATGGAATTCAACAAAATTAGAAGCAATACAAGCTAGATATCACACATAACACGCAACCACATATAACAGTGCCAAGTTAGAGGGAGCACTGGTGATGGTGCACTAGGGGAGACGTGCTCATTATAAACACAGCTACATTGAGTGTCTATGCATGTGTTGTCTTGGAAATCATCTTGGGGGGATGGAGGAGTAGAAACTGTAGAGGCCCTCCGTTTGGAAGGAGCACCTTTATCCGCTGCCTTGCTAACTTCCTTCCACTTTATTGATTTTGAATTGTCAAGTAAAACCGACAAGAAAAAGCAATAAAATTCTCTCTTCAGAACTCATTCATGCATGATACTGACAATCACTACTTTGATCTAAGGCAAACACATGATACTAGGATGGAATATGTACGAAAAACAGGACGACATGGCATGTTCACAACTGTTTGTGTAAACTAAGCAGAAACTATTCCAACATATAAGAAGCAATGCAAGCTAGACACCACATGAAAGATGCAACCAATATGACTCTGCCAAGTGAAAAGCGTCCCATCATAAATGTAATTTCAACAAATTAGAAGCAGCACATGCTATAAATCATACGAAAGATGCAACTAATATCGCACTGCATATACTAAAGGTGTCTCGTCATATTGATTGATGTGGGATACAAAAAAACAATAGTTTTATGTAAGGACATGCTTAATAGAGAAATGCACTATGTACTAAATACAGGAAGGCATGTCACATTAACAGGTATAATGTATAAGCTAAGCAGAATATCACATGCAATTTAACCAGATTGGCAGAATTACAATCTAGACACCATATGCAACATGCAACCACATATCACGTTGCCAAGTTAGAGCAAGCACCTGCGATGCTAGTGTAGGGGAAATGCGGTAATCAACTATAGAGCTACGTTCACTATCTTCATCTAGCCTTGCTGTTTCTTGAGAATCATGTTGGGAGGCTGACGCTGCATTCTTTAAATGAGGAGTAGTCCACTTGCCTGACTGCCTCATCATAAGTGATTGATGAGGGAAACACAAGAACATTAGTTTGATGTAAGAACATGGTTAATACACAGATGTACTAGTATGTACCAAAAACAGAAAGGCATGTCATATTCAAAGGTATAGTGTGTAAGCTAAGCAGATGCAATTTAACCAAATTGGAAGCAATACAAGCTAGACATCCGGCTAGAGTGGTGAGCATGATCATCTAGGACCTGAGAGCCTGGTGGGAGGCGGGATGCTTCGCCACCATCGCGGCTTTTTAGTTGGCTTCCAGGTGATGCCTGTCTTTGCTGGGCTTGTCACTGGCTCGGCCAGTGCCCTGACTAGCTATTTGTCTTCTGGTTCTCACGGGATGGTGGTTCATGTAAAAAATATCTTTCCTTATCTTAATAAAGACCGAATTCGGCCTTTCGAATACAAGCTAGAAACCATACGGAACAGGCAACCACATATGACACCGTGAAGTTAAAGCAAGCACCTGGGATGGTGGTTCATTGCGGGCGAGGTCATCAACTCCAGAGCTACGTTTACCACCTCTATCTGCTAACACTGCACCCTTTATAGCGCTGTAAAGTGTCGTGCCTACCCGAGAAGAAAGCTGGCACGACTTCTCTCTTTTCTTTGTTGCTTCTCTCGAGGCAGACTCTGAAAGACCCTTGCATAAAAACACAATAGTGAGAGTATGGGTGAAGTGTGTGCAGAACTAGTGCACTGTAAAAGTAGCAGATAGCAGGTGGCTGAAAAATAAATGATAGGAGACATATGATAGCTCTACAACATTTCATGGCAAACAAAATTAGATTCTACTCCGTATGATTTTGTAATATATGAGCACAGGAAATGCAGGTACTCCTCCAGCACACCACCACATCTGGTCATATCAAGATAACAGTCGACTGAAAATAAATAGGTCAGTCGATTTTTTAATGAACTGTCCGATCTATAAGGAACGATCAGATGGCCTTCGTACACCTCCCGCCAGTCACTGTTGACGACCTTTCTCGAACCGCCATCGATCACCGGCCCAGACCCCTGCCTCCCCGCCCTCCCCTCGACCTCATACCACCACCATGCTTGGCAGCGCCCCCAGGACATCCCTTTAATCCCGGTCGACCTCCAGATCAGGAGCTAGTAGCTCTAAGCCCCACACGCCCCAAAGTTAAACACTGAGGCACTCCTTCCCCTGCGTAATAGGCGTACTAGCGCCTGTTACGCCAGGGAATGCTTCCGTTAATTGGGAATCAACTGACCAGAAATTGAAATTCAGGGGGGCGACGGACCTCTAGCTAAGGTGAAATAGTATATGAGGAGAAACCTTGTGCATCGCGAGTTACTAGGAACATCTAGTATCAAGAAGAAGCGGTCAACTAGAGTCTTCTGTGGGATGAATACCGTGCAAGCAGACACATAAGATTTGCACGAATAAGGGAAGAGGAGTACATTTATTGGTTCCAGTGTGGTCTCCTCCATATGTTGCGGCAATCTTCTTTTTTCTCCCGGGGGAACCGATGTTTTGGAGAGCCATGGATCCTTGGACAAACCAATGGTCAAATTATTTACTGTGTTGTCGTGGCCATATATCGGCGGAGGGGAAGCAGATCCGAGGTAGCAAAGGACGGTGTAGCAGCAACTGCTCCAGTGCGGTGGACGGTGGCGAAGTTGGAGCGGCAGCGGTGAGGCGCAGGAGGGCGTGGTTGAACTGGCTCGAGTACGGACGGCTCGGCCTCGGCTTCAATTACTAGCCATAGAGGGCGTTATGGTTGCGGTTGCGGTGGACGACGATGTCGGGGTATCGGCTCCGGCATGATGGAGGAGGGCGGCAGTTGATGGGTGGGATGGGGTGGCGGACAAAGGACGCCGGGGTTTCGCGACTAGTGGAGAGGTAGTTTTTGCGCCCACAAAGTACGAATGGGGAATCAGACGGGTGCACGGG
>NW_025227116.1:0-5982 GCF_018294505.1 Triticum aestivum | reverse complement strand
TTCGTCCCGTGTCCGAATGGGACTTTCCTTGGCGTGGAAGGCAAGCTTGGCGATACGGATATGTAGATCTCCTACCATTGTAACCGACTATGTGTAACCCTAGCCCTCTCCGGTGTCTATATAAACCGGATGGCTTTAGTCCATAGGACGAACAACAATCATACCATAGGCTAGCTTCTAGGGTTTAGCCTCCTTGATCTCGTGGTAGATCCACTCTTGTAACACACATCATCAATATTAATCAAGCAGGACATAGGGTTTTACCTCCATCAAGAGGGCCCGAACCTGGGTAAAACATCGTGTCCCTTGTCTCCTGTTACCATCCGCCTAGACGCACAGTTCGGGACACCCTACCCGAGATCCGCCGGTTTTGACACCGACATTGGTGCTTTCATTGATAGTTCCTCTGTGTCGTCACCGATAGGCTCGATGGCTTCTTCGACCATCATCAATAAAGCAGTCCAGGGTGAGACCTTTCTCCCCGGACAGATCTTCGTATTCGGCGGCTTTGCACTGCGGGCCAATTCGCTTGGCCATCTGGAGTAGATCGAAAGCTACGCCCCTGGCCGTCAGGTCAGATTTGGAAGTTTGAACTTCACGGCTAACATCCGCGGGGACTTGATCCTCGATGGATTCGAGCCACAGCCGAGCGTGTCGCACTGTCACGGCGAGCATGATTTAGCTCTGCAGCCAGACAGTACCCTGGAGGCCGCACTCGAACCCGCTATGATCTTCAATCCGGAGCCGGCTGCGCAGATCGAGGACGGATGGCTAGACACCGCCTCGGGGGCTGCAACCTCTACGGTGATAGAGCCGAACACTGACCTTGTCCCTCATAAAGCTCGTGACTCCGAGGTGCCGGACTCCGAACCTCCCGCGCCCCCTCCGATCGAATCCGATTGGGCGCCAATCATGGAGTTCACCGCAGCGGACATCTTTCATCGCTCACCTTTCGGCGACATCTTGAGTTCGCTAAAGTATCTCTCGTTATCAGGAGAGCCCTGGCCGGACTGCGGCCAGGACAGTTGGGATGCGGACGACGAAGAAATTCAAAGCCCACCCACCACCCAATTAATAGCCACTGTCGACGATCTAACCGACATGCTAAACTATGACTCCGAAGACATCGACGGTATGGACGACGATGCCGGAGACGACCAAGAACCAGCGCCTACCGGGCACGGGAAAGCCACCCCAACTCACGACGTATACATGGTGGATACACCAAAAGGAAGCGATAATGAGGAAAAACGGGACGTGGCGAAGGACAACTCCCCCAACAAACAACCAAAATGGCGACACAAGCGCCGCCCGAAGACCGGCCTCGACAAAAACGGCACCCATACGGACTCGGCCCTAGAGCAGGGCAAAGCAATGGACGACGCACATGTCACCAAGCAGCCAGCCGGACATGAACTGGACAAGCAACCCATCCCCAGCGAAGACAATCTCACATCACCAGAGCATTAGTAAAAGGCTCGTCGCCACTGCAAGAAGTTTGAAGAAGCAAAAGCGGAAGCTCAAAACAGCAGAGGACGCACTGAGAATGAGATGGAGCAAAGTACTTAACAGCACAGATAAACATGGTGCTAGTCACCAGACAAAGAGCTACCCGAAGCGCAAGCTATTTCCCGAATTTGACGAGGAGGTCTTAGAGCCCCCGCAGTCAAAAAAGAAAGAAGCCGCCTGGCCGGATAGACGACCAGATGACAGGCCAAGAGCAACAAGGGGCGCCACACACAAGCCGGCACACGATTAGCATAAAGATCCTCGGAAAAAGGACGACCCAGTCAGATCTATTTATGGGCCAAAAAAGAAGACTCCAGGAAGCAACATAACCCGCCGAGCATTTGAAGACAACGGCACACCCAAATATAGGGGCGCCGCACACCCACTATGTTTCACCGACGAGGTACTGGATCATGGATTTCCAGCGGGATTCAAACCCGTAAACATAGAGGCATATGACGGAACAACAGACCCCGGAGTCTGGATTGAGGATTACATCCTACACATACATATGGCCAGAGGAGACGATCTCCATGCCATAAAATACCTACCCCTCAAGCTCAAAGGGCCAGCTCGGCATTGGCTTAAAAGCCTCCCATAAAATACCATTGGAAGTTGGGAAGAGCTTGAGGATGCATTTCGAGCAAATTTTCAGGGGACCTATGTCCGCTCTCCGGATGCAGACGATTTAAGTCACATAACTCAACAGCCCGGAGAGTCAGCACGCAAATTCTGGAACAGGTTCCTCACTAAAAAGAACCAAATAGTCGACTGTCCGGACGCTGAAGCCTTAGCAGCCTTTAAACACAACGTCCGAGACGAATGGCTTGCCAGACACCTCGGCCAGGAAAAACCAAGAACAATGGCCGCACTAACAAGCCTCATGACCCGCTTTTGCGCGGGGGAAGATAGCTGGCTGGCTAGATGCAGCACCAGCGATCCGAGTACATCCGAAGTCAGGGATGGAAATGGGAAATCACGACGCAGAAAAGATCAGCGCCGGAATAAGGAAAATGGCCCGAATAGTACGGTGGTCAACGCCGGATTCAAAAGCTCTCGGCCAAACAACAAAACACTGCCCCTCAAGGACAACAGTGACGAGCTATCCAACCTAAACAAGATTCTGGATAGACTATGTCAAATACATGGTACCTCCGGGAAGCCTGCAAACCATACCCACAGAGATTGTTAGGTCTTCAAACAGTCCGGCGGACTTAACGCCGAACACAAGGGGCTCGACACACCAAGCGAAAGTGACGAAACCCAAAAGCAGCACTCCGGCAAACAGAAGACTTTCCCATTAGAAGTCAAAACAGTGAACTCACTTCATGTGATAACATGAAAAGACAGCGCGGCACCTGCTATACCAGGACACCGCCCGCAGAATGGGGATAGACCCTACCAAAATTCGCCATAGCAGCACTTCCTTCAAAGGAGTGACGCAAGGCCTTTAAGCCAATTATACAGGCTCTGTACCACTAGAGGTTGTGTTCGGTTCATCCGACAACCTCCGTCGCGAAAAGCTCACTATCCATCGCCCCATTCAAACAGTAGCCCTTAAGCACTACTGGGGCGCGCAGCTTTCACCAGCCCTAATGCAATACCACATTACGCATTTTTTACGCTTAAAATGCTCGGTTAACGTGGCATAATTTCATTACAAAGTAACTCCGAGTGTTCCTCGACCACGGAGAACGTGAGACTGCCTCGACAGCCACACACTAATCAGACCTTGCGGGTCAAAGCCCCTAAAAACAGGTCATTCAGACCTCGGACATGGTTAGGCGAGTCCGGCGTAACTAAACAAGGGGCTTCCCAGCCGCATATCCCCTTTATAAGGGGCCCCGTGTATAAATGATGAGAGCCAATAAAGCTCAACTTTCTTCCTTTTATTCTATTTTAATACAACTTCTGCATGATATTTCTTGGAAACTAAGTCCTTCTCTTTTACAGATGAAGCACGTGCTACACCCGTCCAGGATACAGCACAACGGAGACACGGGCGCAGACATGCAGCAGGGACCCGTTGCAAGGATTCTTTTCAGATTAAGACCCTGCGTAAATCTTTCTTACTGTCTCTTGTTGATACACATCCCCCGGTTTCCCACCATAACCAAGGAGGAGGCTGGCGTTTTGGCATCGGCCGCGTTAGAAGTTCCTGCCTGTACCTGGACACTAGGGGATTAGGGCATTGTTCTGCCCGGTATCATAAAGATCGAACACCTCAGGGAGTGTTCGGCGTCTCGAGTTAGGCCTTATATGCATCAGCTTCGAATCATGTCTTTGGTCAAATGTTGGGTTTGCCCGGCTCCTGTGTTTTGCTGCCTTACGTTCCGTATCATCGGCTAACACGGCACCAGGAGAACTACTGTGATTGTGCCCCGGTTCGGCCGGGCGAGCACCTCAGTAGAGAAAGCCGAAAACTGACTGTCATGATATAGCGAGAGACTGGTCAACCACTCGATTGACCATTGGAATGTTTAGAATTCCTCCGCTTTGACGAAGGACCGCTTCCCGGTCAGGCACATACGCGCCCCAAAGTTTGGAGAAGAGCGGTGCCTCATAGCCCCACATTCGAGCTCCTATGGCTAAGTGAAAGTGATAAAGCATTATAGTCCGGTTGCCTAGTTTGCTACGCTATCACCTCCCTAAAAGGACCAAGACGTTGGATTAAGTGTGAAAAAGCGCTTTTCTTTTTGCAAACACCCCCGCACCATGTGCGTGGGGGCTGAAGCCAAAGACTACAACTTTCAGGTTATTCATACATATACGGCCGCACAAGAGATAGTTCAATACTTGAACGCACAAGTATAAAAAGCTATTGCATTATAAATATGATCTCACAAATTATACATGTCATTTGAACATGACATCTTTCGAGCACTGCAATTCTATTAAATGAGCGCCCTGCAGGACTTCCTCAAAATAGTGCTCGGCGGGTAATTGGCTCTTGTCCGAACCCCGGGATGCAACGGCGGTGGCATCCATGTCCGCCCAGTATGTCTTCACACGGGCGAGAGCCATCCGTGCACCTTCTATGCATGTCGACCGCTTCATTGCCTTGATATGCGGCACCGCCCCAAGGAATTGCTACAACAAGCCAAAATAACTCTTCGGCTTGGGCCTTTCCGGCCACAGATGAGTGACCACATCCGTCATGGCAAGTCCGGACAACCTATTCAGCTCAGCCCACTCAGCCAGTCGATTAGTCAATGGAAGTGGACGCTCCGGACTATGGAATTGAGACCAGTAAAGTTCTTCCATTTCATGATCCTTCTGGCTTCGGAAGTGCACGGCTGCATCCGCCGCACTCGCCGCCAAATCCAGATAAGGATACTCCGCACCACACAACTGGCCTAGCTGAGCATACTTTGGATCCGTGAACTTCCTACGCAGAAGAAAGGGCTTTCCAGCCGCAATATCTCTGGCCTGACGCAGTTCCTCCTTCATAGCCCGCATCTCACTCCGGGCATCCTTGACTTCGGCGCCGGCCTTCTTCAGGCCCTCTTGCTCCACTCGGCGTTATCCTTCAAGAACCTAACAACGGTCGGTAGCATCTTTTAATTTCAAGGCCATTCCGGCCAACTCTTCCCTGCTTCGGCAGTGAGCAGCCTTCTCGGCTTTTAGCTCTTCTGCTGCCTTCAAGGCAGTCGCATCACTTATCCTGGATTGCTCCTTGGCCCAAGCAAGCTCTGCCCGAAGGTCTTCCACAGCAGTAGCGCCATCTGCATCAAGCATACAAATTGTAAGGAATGCGCATCAGCTTCCTTACTAGGTGACCGCGGAGCAACCACATACCTTGTGACTCATCAAGTCGTTTATTGATTAGCGAGATGTCCACATCCGCAACGTCGAGTTGCCTCTTAAGCTCGGCAACTCCATCAGTCCAGCTGGCCACTGAACGTCCCGCCACCTACGTAGGAAAGGTGACAATCTATAACTGAGATTATGATCCTCGGCATGCTGCCGTTTTCGACAGCATACCAAGTCTCAGGGGCTACTATCTATACAGGGCGCACTTCATGTGCAAAAACTGTCAAAAGGTATGTCATTTTTTGCGTACCTCAAATCCCGTCAGCAAACTTCCGACGGCCTCACACAACCCGCTTTCGGCAGACGAGATCCTCTCAATCACCATACTCATTAATGTGCGGTGATCTTCTGAGATGGACGCCCTCTTAAGCACATCCTGCAGCTCCACCGGCCGTACTCCAATGGGTGCCGAACTCTCTGGCCCCGCCGGACTCGGGGAGACCCTCCGCGACGACACCTCAGGGTCGTCCGCCCCGCATGATGGGGCGGCAGATGGAGGCGTTTCGCTCTCCATCATCTCCGGACGAAGGTCTCCCGAAGATGAGCTGTGCTGAGACGGGCTGAGATCCGAACTACAAGATGAAAACTTCGGTTACCCTTAGAAATTAAGCAGGGGCGTCGACTATTACAAAATTCCCCCTTTTTTACTTACGGCTCGCT
>NW_025227115.1:0-7084 GCF_018294505.1 Triticum aestivum | reverse complement strand
TTGTCTATATAAACCGGAGAGGTTGATCCTTAGAAGGCCGATCATGTCGGATCCGGGGTTCCGACAGACCCTTGAGGTTCGAACACTGGGGTGCGCGTGGAGGTTTCACCTTCTACCTACCTGTTCCTCACCGAATCGCTAAGATCTAAACTACGAGAAGAACAACGCAAGAGACACAGGGTTTATACTGGTTCATGCCACCATTGTGGTGTAATACCCTACTCCAGTGTGTGGCGTGGTGGATTGCCTCTTGGGCTGATTATGAACAATACAAGGAAGAACAGCCTCGCGAGGGTATATTCTTGTGGTGGTGTTGTCCCTTTGGAGGGGTTGATTCTAGCTGCCTATCTTATCTCCAGATTCCTATCTAGACCCCTCTACCTTGTGGGTGACTAGTCCTATTTATAGGCGAAGGCCCTGGGCTTCTTCCCAAATATTGAGCGGGAAGGGCGCCAACAATTGGCCAATTTGAAGGGGAACATCTAGTACACTTATCCCGACTAAAGTTGGTCCTCACCTGTCAAAGGCTCTGGTGGTGACGCCGACTTGGGCTCCACGGTGACCTCCATCCCGCCGTTGGACTGGTCTTGGTCTTGTTGCACTGAAATTGATGCCTTTGCTTGATGCCGTCGCCTGCGCTTGCTCCCCTTGCACCAAAGAGGAAAGAAGGACACTGCGCGGGCGGGCGCCCGGCTGGCGCCCTTGGTCGTCATGGCTTGCGTCATGGGCACCTCGCGAGGTACCTCGCCTTGAACTCTCCGCCTCCTCGTGAGCCAGCCTGACGAGGTCGTGCCTGAGGAAGCTCCTTGTCGTCCGCCCCACGAGGCTTGGCCCCTCGCGAGGGTCTTGAGCTTGTGTTAACAAAGATGGGCCGTGCTGGGCCCCCCTTTGAGCCACGCCACAGGCCGCAGGCAGGCAAGTCTGGGGACCCCCATTCCCAGAACGCCGACAGTAGCCCACGGGCCCAAGGCGCGCTCGGACTTGGCCGAGCAGAGAGGCGAAAGGGCAAGTGCGAAGCGTCGCGGGCCCTAACAGCCTGCGGCCTTAGGCACCGCGTGGCGGTTGATTGGATGTGGGCGCCTCCACAACCGCGCGAGTTGATAAGGAGCGGCATCTGCCTTCTGCCTCCTTTGCTCTCTCCAGTTGCTACTCAGATCCCCTTTCTTGCGCCTCTCCTTCCTTCCTTTGAAATCTCCAGATCTACTCCACCCGCGTGCCCTAGCCTGACATGGCGCCTCGCCAGGCCCCGGCCTGAGCTTGGTATTCGTCCGCCTTGGACTCGCCGAACGTGTCGGAGGCGAGCCTTGCCCGGGTGCGCCAGATGACGGCGGTGTAGGGCGTCGACGGGGCGAAGGTGTTTAAGGCCGGCTCTGCCCTCCCTAAGGGCCAAGGGAGCACCTTCTATCCGCTCTTCGTAAGTGCCATTGTCGCCGGTCTGGTGCCTCCTTCTCTGAGTTCTTCTTTTCCGTCCTCTGCCATTATAACCTTCAAGCTCTGCACCTCCACCCCAACTTTGTCCTTCTTCTGGCAATCTTCGCCTACTATTGCGAGGCTCACGTGGGGGTGAAGCCCTCAGTGGCCCTGCTGCGCCACTACTTCTCCCTCCGGACCTCTCGTGGTTCCATCTCTGCGTGTGCGAGCTTCGTCGCGTACGGCAGCTCCATCGCCATTTCGAACCCCGGGAAAAGGATTAAGGGCTTCAAGAGCAAGTGGGTCTTGGTTGACGCTGGGCGCGTCCACCCCCGGCTGGTCTTGCCCACCGTGCACCCCTCGAGCTCCGACGACTGGTCTCGAGTGGAGCTTGTGGATCCCCGTGCAAGGCTGGTGTTGGAGAAGATGGATGCGGATCTGAGGCCGGCTAGCATGGCGGCGGCGAAGCTGACTGGCGCCTCGCTGCTGAGGGTGTTCCTGGAGCATCAACTGGCTCCGCTTCGTCAGTACTCGCTTCTGATGTGGAGGCCCCACCCGAGCCCCGCGGTCCTGGCCGATGAGGATCTGGCCGCAGTCCTCCAGTCTTTGGTCGGGGGCGACGTGGCAAGGCTGGAGGGCGCTCCGACGCCCCTGTTCCTTCGCAAGGACTGGGAGCAGGTTGTGGGGTCCATGCCCGTCTTCAACGGGGATGGGGCTGCGCCCGTGGAGGCTCCCGAGGACCTGGTGGACATATCCTCTGGCGACTCCAGCGAAGAGAGGGAGGAAGGGGAGCAGGAAAAGGGGGCTGACTCCGAGGCAGAATCAAGGGCTCCACCTCTTCGGCGCAAGTCCCGCGCTCTCCGCCTTCCTCTGAGTGACGATGACGAGGGTGATAACGAGCAGGGCGGCGGGAGCCTTCCCTAGTCCTGAAGAAGGACCGGACTGGGCTAATCCCCCGCGGGTCCGCCCCAGCCCCGAGGCGACCCGCAGGTGCCCCAGCTGCACCCGTGCTCCTTGAGGCTGATCCTTGCAACCGGCTTTCGGGGTTCAAGTACGGCCAGAGACTGCTCGAGCCTGCTGGCGACGACCTGTAAGTGCTTGATCCCTGTCTTATTTCTTGTTTCGCCGCTGAGGTTGACGTCCATATCGCCCGGCTAGGCTGGCGCCCATAGCAAAGAAGCCGAAGAGGGCTCCTGAGACTTCATCCGCGGTAGCGCCTCTGCTCGCGAAAGAAGATGAACGTGACGCGTGGGCCTCTCCTGCCCAGGCGTCCCTGCGAGGCCCTGCCGAGGCGACTGGGACGAGCTCGGCTCCTATGGCCCTGGCGACTCCCGAGGCGCCCCCGCTTGACGCTGCCACCACAGCCGCCGGGGCGTAGCAGGCTCCACCTCAGGACACCGTGGTCACGCTGTCGTCTTCTCCTCCTACTCCGCCGACTGCCGCTTCCCCGTCTCCTCCTACTGTCCTGGATCGTGCTGCTACCGAACTGGACCGTCTGCGGTGGGATCTTCTGAGTGCCGACCCTCGTTTTGAGGCCGGGCGCTTGGAGCTAGCCTCTGGCTGGATTCGCTCCGATGCTTCGATTCGGGCGGCGTTGGTCCAGGCTTCGACGGCCTGCGACGAGGAGAAGCAGGCTGTCCTTGGGGAGAAGGTTGCCTGCGACGCTGCCTTGGGGGAGGCGGCTAATGCCCGAGGTCGTTGCGAGGTGCTGGAGGGCGAGCTGAAGGGCCTGGAGGACCAGCTCGCCGAGGAGACTCGCCTTTGCCTAGACCAGGAGGACGACATGAAGGCTCGCGAGGCGGCCGTCAAGGACAGGGACACCAAGCTCAAGAAGCGCCGTGACCGCATAGGCGCGCTGGAGCGAGAGCTGGAGGCAAGGAAGGTTGAGTTGGACGGCAAGGCACGGGTTCTTGCCGAGGATCGTGTGGCCTTTGCGGAGATGGAGGAGAAGGCCCGCGCTTCATTGAAGACGCTTTATGAGAGCGGCCTAGAGAGCCCGCTGGCCGGCGAGGAGGACGGCCCCGCCAAGCTGCTTCCTTTCCTGGTTCGTTCCCTTGAAGATGTCGCCCTTGGCCTCGGCCCTACGGCTGAGGCCGAGGCACGCGTCTTGTCTTCTGCGGCGCTGACGCGGGTCTTCGCGACCCCAACGTCAACCTCGACAGCCTGCTGGAGCCAGCGAGCGGCGAGCATGCCGCTGCCGCTGCTGAGGCCGTGAAGGGTCGTGCGGAGGCTCTGCTGGGGAAGTTCCGGGCCTTCAGCACCAGGCCGATGCAGAGCGCTGCCAGCCCGGCAGCTCCACAAGGCGAACCCGCTCCGAGCAACTCCACGGCCTGCAAGTGACTCTGTTGTGGCTCCCGTCCTGCTTTTAGTTTCTGCACATGTATCAGGCCTCGGGGAGGCGTTCAAACTTGCCTTTGGTGCTGTGATAACAGTATGGACTGTAATATTTGCTTTTGAATTCCTTGAAATTTGCGCTATTTCCCTCCTATTTGCTTGTGTCCTACGCTGGCAGAGCCCGGCCCCGCGCATACCTCAGCTGCCTTTAGCCCCGACCGGAAACCAGGACGGGACCAAGGAGTGAGGGGTTACGTGACAAGTTAGGCTCCTGAGTCGCGATGCTCAAGAGTCCCCCTTGGCGCTCGAACAGCAAGTAGGGAGGTGAGATGTGGGGGTGGATCTACTGTTCTACGTCTACAGAGCCCGGCCCCGTGCATACCTCAACCGCCGTTAGCCCCGACTGGAAACCAGGACGGGACCAAGGAGTGAGGGGCTACGTGACCAGTTAGGCTCCTGAGTCGCGATGCTTGGGAGTCCCCCTTGACGCTCAAACGGCCTTCATACCTTGGCTCCGCTGAGGGAGGACGTGCGACGAACCAAGCCCGGGAGGCCTGGCAGGGTGGCGTGCGTCTGGGTGTGACCCAGGCGTAGCCCCCGTGCCCAGCCCCCTCGCGCGGCACTCCCGAGGGGAGGCGTTGCGATGAGGCTAGACACTGAGCTCTGGGCTCCCTGAGGTTGATGCGGCCCGGGGGCCACCCTCAGTTGTTTATCACCAGCGCGGAGCATAGCGCTTCCGTATGCGTACGGGCATAGCCGCTCCTCGGCAGTGTCGTTAGCCAGCACGGAGCATGGTGCTTCCACTGGTGCGTGGGAGGGGGGCTCCCCTCCGGGAGGAGCCCCCGGGGCGTGTACAGCCCCGCCCTGACACGTGGCTAGCACGGTAGGGCTTGACGAGGTGTATCTGGGCACCCGTGAGCCAGCGCGGGACTCACGGGGCCCTACCTCAAGGCGGGTTGCGCCTGGCTCTGGGCCTTATCTTGGAGTGTGTTCTTGCAAATTTGGCTAGATGCCGATGCTCTACGTCTTCGGGTCCCGGCTCTCGGGCTGGTCTCAGCCGTCGCTGGTATGCCGGGGCGCGATGCCGTGGGCAGACCAGAGGGTGAGGGCCGGAGATCCGGTAGGAGCCCTGAGTCGCGATGCTCAGGCACCCCTCCTTTAACACGCAAGCTGGGTTAGATGTCGAAACTCTACGTCCTCGGGTCCCGGCACTCGGGCTGGTCTCAGCCGTCGCTGGTATGCTAGGGCGCGATGCCATGGGCAGACCAGAGGGTGAGGGCCGGAGAGCCGGTAGGAGCCCTGAGTCGCGATGCTCAGGCACCCCCCTTTAACGCGCAAGCTGGGTTAGATGTCGAAACTCTACGTCCTCGGGTCCCGGCTCTCGGGCTGGTCTCAGCCATCGCTGGTATGCAGGGGCGCGATGCCGTGGGCAGACCAGAGGGTGAGGGCCGGAGAGCCGGTAGGAGCCCTGAGTCACGATGCTCAGGCACCCCCCCCTTTAACGCGCAAGCTTGCAACATCCAAGAAGAAAAAGGTACCATGAATAGGCACCAAACAACAAGCATGACGGGTCGAAAACATGGCCCTAAGATAAATGCAAGAGGGGTACATGCCACTGGGTCTGACCCGAGCGGCTTGGGGATAATGCAGCCCGAGGGGCGCCCCCAGTAGAGTGAGCTAAGAACATGAAATAAAAGAGATACATGCCACTGGGACAGAACCACACGGCCTGGGAATATGTCACATCCCTAGTTCTGGTATGACCTAGACTAGCTAGTCATTTGTGCATCATGTTAAATTCCATTTAAATTTGAAATGGGGATTTGTGAAACCCTCAGAATCATCTCTGAAAATGACCCAAATAAAAATTGTTCCAAAAAGGTCCAAGGAAATGTTCATGTTGCTCTCTGAAAATATTGGTCAGAGGTAAAATTCAAACAAATATTTTAGGAGATCATGGATATTTAATTTTGGCCATTTGGATTAATCCGATAATTATTTGCTTTGGATATATATTGTTATATATATATATATATAATATGGTCCAAAAACTATGCCATTTATTAAGGAGCTCTGGAATAATATAGTTAGCTCCTGCAAAAATTGTCATAAGGTAATAAAATGATTTAGTATTTTAATTAAATCAAAACATATGTCAAAAAAATAGAAAAAAGAAAAAAAAGAGGGAGACTTACCTGCGGCCCAGCTTCTGTGCGGCCTGGCCGGCCCAGCTGGCCAGCTCGGCCCAGCCGCCTCCTCCTCTGTCGTCTTCTCCCCCTCGCCCAAGCAGGTGCGTGCCCGCGCCACAGCCGGCCGCGGCCACGCGTCCGGCCACCTCCTGCTTTGTCCTCCTCGTCGCCCCGGACGCCCTGGAATGACGCCACGCGCCGCCCCGCACCTCTCTCCCTCTCTCTCATTCCTCCCCTTCCCCTGGTCTCTCTCCCACGCGACCGCCCGAATGCGCCGTCGCCGCCGCACGCCATTGCCGCGGCCACCACCTCCCCCTCTCCCTCTCTTCGAGTCCGGTAGCTCCGCCACGTTGTCCACCACCTCTCCGTCAAGCCGTGCCTCGCCGGACGCCCCATGGAGCCGTCGCCGTCGCCTTCTTCACCTCCGGCCGCCATGGATCCCCATCGCCGCCCCGCCGTCACCAGTGCGTCCCCGAGCCCGCTTCGACGCCCGCTGCAACCGCGGTGAGCTCCGCCACCGTTCCCCTCTCTCCGTTTAGCTGCCCGCACGCCGTAGCCCTCCTCGCCACCACGGCCGAAGCCTCTTGCCACCGTCCATGTCGCCGTCGTCGTCTCGGCCTGCCTCCGCCCAAACCGAGCACCCCATCGTGCTCCCGGTGCCATGAGGGTGCCGCCGAGCCCCTCAGGTGGCCTCCCCGTGCCCCGCAACCCGTTTCCGCTCGAAGCCGAACTCCGGCCGCCGCCCCGAGCTTCGCCCCGGCGAGCTCCGGTGTCCCCGCGGCTTTCCGTCTGCTCCCCTGGATGCGGACGAGCCCGGGCTACGCCCCGGTGCTCTCAGACGCCGTCCCCGTGGCCTGTGGCGCGGACTCCGCCGCGTCCAGAGGTCACCGGCGGCGAGCCCCGTCGCCTGAGCCCCGCCATGTGGGCCCGGCCCGTCAGGTGATTAGCTTAGTGCTAATCACCGCTTAGTTAACCCCCTAACACTGACAGTGGGCCCCAGCGCCACTAATCTAAGTTAGATTAGAATTAACCCCCCTGTTAACTAACTGTGACACTGACGTGTGGACCCCACACGTCAGGTTTGACCCTGGTCAGCCGGTTGACCTGCTGACCTCGTGCTGACGTCATGCGGGCGCAATAACATATTTTCT
>NW_025227114.1:0-9427 GCF_018294505.1 Triticum aestivum | reverse complement strand
AGTTGGCCGAGCCGCCCATCCTTGCTGCCCCCATTGATAAGGAGCCATTGCTATTATATGTGTCTGCCAATGCCCAAGCTGTCAGCGTGGCTATTGTGGTGGAACGCAAGGAGGCTGGTAAAGAATATCCGGTTCAACGGCCGGTTTACTATATCAGTGAGGTGCTTATTGAGTCCAAACAGAGATACCCCCAATGGTAGAAGCTGGTGTATGGAGTGTTTATGGCGAGCTGGAAGCTCAAGAAATACTTTCAAGGCCATCCCATTACTACGGCCAGTTCTGCTCCATTGGCAGACATCATTCAAAATAAGGAGGCAACTGGCCGGGTTGCTAAGTGGGCTATTGAGCTTGGGCCTCACAGGTTGAAATACATTCTTCGCACTGCTATCAAGTCCCAAGCACTCGTCGACTTCATCAACGACTGGACGGAGTTGCAGGCACCCGAGGATAAACCGGACAACATATACTAGACTATTCACTTTGATGGATCCAGACAATTGGAGGGCTCGGGGGCGGGAGTTGTTCTCACTTCCCCTCGAGGTGACAAATTTTGTTATGTTCTCCGCTTAATGTTTCCCTGTACTAACAATGCAGCTGAGTATGAGGCTTTACTCCACGGATTACGGATGGCTAAGGAGATGAACTTAATCCGGGTACGTTGCTTCGATGACTCCGATTTAGTGGCTCAGCAAGTATCCGGTACGTGGGATTCCAAGGATCCGCTCATGGCGGCTTATCGACGGGAGGTGGACGTCATTGCTGGTCACTTCAAAGGTTATCAGGTCGAGAACATTGATCGACGTAAAAATGAAGTGGCTGACGCTTTAAGCCGGCTTGGATCCCAGCGTAAACCGGTGCCGCCTAATGTCTTTCTGGATGTTCTGCATAATCCGTCGGTCAAGGTACCTACAGAGGAGGACCTGGCAATTCTTGACCCGGAGGCTCAACTGGTGGCGGTTGTTCATGCTATCCCTGACTGGACATTGCCGTATCTGGCATACATGAACCGGGGCGAGTTACCAGAGGATGATGTTTTAGCCAAATAGGTAATCCGACGTTCTAAGTCCATGGCTATTGTCAATGGCGAGTTACACCATTGCAGTGTCTCAGGGGCGTTTCAGCATTGTGTTTCTTCTGAACAAGGCTGTGAGATCTTGCGTGAAATCCATGAAGGAGATTGTGGTCATCATGCCGATTCAAAATCCTTGGTGGCTAAGGCCTTCCGGTACGGTTTTTACTAGTTAACAACTCACGCTGATGCGGAAGATCTGGTCCGAAGGTGTGACGACCGTCAGAAGTTTGCACGTCGAGCTCATGTTCCGGCTCTGGAGTTGAGGATGATTCCAATTACCTGGCCGTTTGCATTTTGGGGGCTGGATATGGTTGGGCCTTTTAAGAGATCCAAGGATAACAAGACCCACCTCCTGGTGGCGGTTGATAAATTCACCAATTGGGTGGAGGCAGAGACAGTAAGCATGTGTGATGCGGCCACGGCGGTTCAGTTCATGAAAAAGGTGATCTTCCGGTTTGGTTTTCCGCACAGCATTATAACAGATAATGGCATGAATCTCTCCAAGGGAGCTATGGAAGAGTTCTGTCAACGTGAGCACATCCGGCTTGATGTGTCGTCGGTAGCCCACCCCCAATCTAATTGTCAAGCGGAGAGAACTAATCAGGAAATCTTAAATGGTATCAAGCCTCGGCTCATGGTCCCTTTGAAATGGACGCCGGGTTGTTGGGTGGAGGAATTGCCTTCCGTTCTATGGAGTATTAACACCACCCTCAATAGATCTATGGGTTACACACCCTTCTTCATGGTCTATGGAGCAGAAGCAGTTCTCCCAAGTGATGTACGTCATGACTCGCCCTGAGTGGCAGCTTATGTTGAAGCAGATAATGAAAAAGCATGCCAGGATGCCTTGGATCTTTTAGATGAACAACGGGATATTGTGGCAGATCGCTCGGTGATTTATCAGCAAGACCTGCGGCGTTATCACAGCCGCCGGGTTAAAACCAGGACTTTCCAAGAAGGCGATCTAGTGCTCCGGTTTATCCAAGATCAGACCAACATGCATAAGTTGTCTCTGCCTTGGGAAGGACCCTTTGTGGTTAGCAAGAATTTGAAAAATGGGTCATACTACCTCATCGATGTTCGAGAGCACAAAGACTCATGCAAATCAGAGGAGGAGACTCACCGGCCGTGGAATATAGCTCATCTTCGGCCTTACTACACCTGAGCCATAGGAAATTACTATGTATATATTTTTGACAATTTACATATTATGATCAATAAATAACCCGGCATCCTTGCTAAAGCGGGGCCTCTGTCATTTTCATCTTACATGTTTCCTTGGTTACTTGGGGGCTCATGCTTACAAAGTAGAGCTTTCCAGTTAACTAGCTTATAAACCCACAACATACCTTGGGAGCTTCACACCCAAGGGACCAAAGAGAGCCTGTTGTCACGCACAGCTCAAACATAGGTACCCATTGAGCACAGCTCACAATGTTGCTTGGGGGCTTTTTGTGCACAACAACAAAGAGTTTGACAGGGCCCTTGTAATAGGCTATCAAGCCAGGCTTGGAAGCCAGGTGTATTCACCTAAAACCCTGGGTTAACCTGCCTTCATCAAGTAAGCCACTCCGTCCAGGTAATCCTGGTATGACCCGCCGAATGTTTAACAAGTCAATCTTATACAGACCCTGAACTTGTCAAAGTTAAAACGACGATTGGTTAATTGGAGGACCATCTTAAAATGCTTTGTCAAATGGTTTAACTCAGCGGCCTGGCAGCCCATGAAAAGCCTCGAATTTGGGCCTGGTAGCCCTTGGAAAGCCTCGACTACAAATTTTTATTTGATTTTGTTTTTTGCAAGTTTTTTCTTTCCTTTGATAAGGTATTAAGATAAACCGGCGTCCATTGACCCGGCCTGACTATAAGTCATTCCATCAGCCTGGTGTTTCTGTACCCGGTGCAGCTTTCAACTATCAGTTGTTAGCACACAATCAATTATAAACCGGTGCTCTTAGCCCGTACTGGCATTGACTATAAGTTGCCAGGATGATCATCCAATGTTTATGATAACCTGGCGTGGTTTATTATATACCAGCACATCATGGTGAAAGTTATCAATATTCAGGATTTGGGTTATCACCCTTACTGCAAAAATGATTGCTAACCCAATGATGTGATTTAAATCACACGTATGAGGTATTTTCATATTTCATCATCTTTACAGCCTTGGTTACAAACTATGACTTCATATTGGGCATCGTAACCTATCCGGCGGTAAACCGCCAGGATAAGTTTTCAGTTTATGACATGCAGAAAACAGGGTTGCATCACACTGATAAAAATCATAAGCACACATTGCATCTTATGACAAAGTGGCAGTCTCAGGAAAGTGATTATATGGCATAACAGAGAAAATGTTTCAAAGCTATGCACGATGGCATAGCAGACCAAGTGTTTTAAACTAGCCTATTACAAGGCGCTTGAACCGCCCAACAAGATAAATTTTTTTCTACAGAGGACGTTACACAAATGGTAAACCGGCGTCCGAATTAGGATTCCTCTTCGGCTTGATGAGAAGTTTGCGGATCACCTTGCACCGGTTCAACCTCCTACTCCCCACCCAGTGGCTGGAAGTCTACGGTTGCCTAGTCAATCCCGGTTAAAGCTTGGAAGACAGCTTCGTCATTTATAAGACTAGACGGTTCAACATCAGGGGCATAAGTGTGCTTACGGATTGGCGGGATAAGATTCTGCACTTCTTTCACAGATGCATCAACCCGTTTGTTGTCTGCATCATAGTTGGACCGGTGGCAGACAAGTCAACTTCTTCGGCCAATCTTCTTGCAAGCGGGCGCATCTCTTTTGTCAAGGCTTTGAGAGCTTCATTATCAAATTCTGACCCGTCTTCTTGTTGGCTAGGATAGCCCTTTCCGATGTCTTCCGGATCAAGATCAGCTATCCAAGCTTTGGCCCGAGTCAGTGCAGATAGAGTGCCAGCCCTTGCAGCAGATCTCTTTACCTCTTCTATCTGGGTACGAGTCATAGATAATTTGGCCAATGTATCCTTGATTAAGGTTGGTGGCGGTTTATTGTATGAGGCCGTGCAGATGACTCTATGAGCACCGGTATACAGTTGTTCTATCAAACTATAGGCTGCTTTCAACTTCCTCCGCATATTTATAAGGGCAAAAGGATAAATGACAGGTGCGAGAATCAAGGAGCCAAAAATTGGATATTTGATATAGCTGTCGCCTCGGTCTTTGGGACTAATCAATAAAAGAAGTAAGTATAGGTTTGTATACAGAGATGACGTCATGATGATTTACTGCAATTTTAGAAGATGACATCATGGCGGTTTACCAAGATCACATGGAGAAGATGTCATGGCGGTTTACAAGGATCATAGGAAGATGTTCAAGGAATTTTTCTAAGTATTGTAGATTGACATGAACAGGTTCAAATCAATCTGGGGCCTAATGTTGGGGATATAACTACTGAGTGTAAACCGCCCAGGAGAGGCCGATTTACACTCATCCGTATTGAAGCCCATGAAGACAAGGAGTATGGCGCTATACCATTGAAGCTTAGAGGCCCAGGGCCCAAAGGCGGTTTAGAGCCCATAAACATAAACCGACATGAGATGTGTAAACTTGTGTTGTAAGTTAGGAAAGGTAGAAACCAAGCCGGACACGTGTATCAGCTAGCCTCGGTGTTCTGTAAACCGCCGGGCGTCAACCTGTGTATATAAAGGGACGACCCGGCGGCGGTTCAGGGACAAGAAACAACAACTCGAGAGATAGGTAAAGCGGATTCACTCCCTGCTCATCGAGACCCCATCAATTCCACCACAACTGGATCGTAGGCTTTTACCTTCACCGCAAGGGGCCGAACAAGTATAAACTCCCCGTGTCCTTTGTCTGTTTTAACCCCTTTTTGCTAATCTCGTTGCGATGGCTCCACGACTAAGTCCTCTCACTAGGACATCTAACGTGTTAATTCCACGACAGCGCCCAAGAAGAAGTCCAGTGTTTCGGCTCCACCATCCAGTTCAAAGGCTCCACCACCCACAGCTGCCAACGTTGCGGAAGGTGCAGAGGCACACGATGAGGTGGATGCCGCTGGTGGGTATGGTCGGAGCAGGCAGCGCCGTCACCACTTCCCCTGCGGTCGAAGCTGAGGAGGGGAACACCGAAGGAGAGCAACACCAACAACACCCCAACGGCCATGCTCCACTCACTGACGGGCACAGCCGCAGTGATGGTGCTCGGTTTGGGCGAACTGCCGCCCTTCGGCCGCCCCTGTTATGGGCGCGACCGGTGCGTGTGCGCTTTCCACCGGTTGAGTCAACCAAGCCGCTGCGCCCAACAGAGCCTCTGGCCCTCAAGCGCCTTCGCCACGCCTCCGTGCCATCCAAGTGGCTACGCCGCAACAGCGGGGGCGCAGCGCCGTCGCCGCTGACACTATTATAGGCTGAGCAACGGTGCAATTCACGTCATCATCACCCATGCCGAGCACGGCTACGGAGGCCATGGCGCGGGCTCAGCTGCTACTCAGGTTCCCACCAGCAGTTGAGCAGATGGACGCGTGGCATGCCACCATCCAAAGCCTGCTTGGCTTCACTAAAGCTGGGGGCTCACAGCAAGTCGGTCCACCACGACCTCTCTAATGACGGCGACAGCTCGTGCTGCTGGTCGTACGGATGGGCCACCCCCACTGTGCCGTCCCCACCATGGCAACCAACATGAGCTCGACATCACCAAGAACCTGATGACGTCTAGATGGCCTCTTCTGGCCCTCAAGCATGCCCAGATCGATGGCCAGCCCCGGAGGGATGACAGGAGGGAGGACGCACACGTCATGGATGATCCACGCCGCGACGATCCCCGCCAGAACAATGGGAGCAACGGTCCCAATGCTGACAAGCCCTCCCTCGATAATGGCGGGTGCATGCCTTTCGAGGTTGGGTGCCCTGCCTTTACTCGTGAGCTACAGCAAGTCCGTTGGCCATCCATCCACACGTTCAAGCCGGAGATACCTAAGAAGTATGATGGGAGACTAAACTCGGTAGAGTTCCTGAGCATCGACACCATCTCCATCCAAGCTGCCGGGGGGAGAGATGAGAACGTATTCCCCAACTACTTTCCTTTGGCTCTCAAATCCAATGTGAGGTCTTGGTTGATGCATCTGCTGGAGAACTCCATTTATTCTTTGGCTGACCTTTGTTATGAGTTCATTGGAGCCTTCACTGGTGGCCATCAAGAGCCAGGCCGACCCAGGGATTTGCAGCTTCTCTAGCAGAAAGAAGCAGAGACGCTCCGGAAGTACTTGTAGAGGTTTAGTAGAGTCCAAAGGAACATACCAAACATCCACCCGACAGCCGTGATAGCCGCTTTCCAGTCCAATGTGCACAACCGCAAGATTTGCGCCAAGATGAACGTGCGGTTGCCCAAGACTGTGAAGGAGCTGTACACCCTAGTCGATAAGTGTGCTCAGATGGAGGAAGGGAGGAAGTTGCCCGAAGAAGAGGACTACATCAATATGGATCCAGAAGATGATGATGAGTCCACTAGTTAGAAGAAGAGCAAGAAGCGCAATAATAGGTGCAAGGATAAAGCGGTAATGACTGTTGAAGGATCGGGCACACCTAGGCTGAGGCCCCCGGCAAGGAGGCTGCCTTGTGCGGTAATTGTCGAGAAGCTGCGGCTACCGAGAAGGCCGGGAAGGGTGATGGGCCATACTGAAGATCCATCGGACCAAGGGCCATGACCTTCAAGAGTGCTATCAGGTTGAGCAGTTGGTTAAGAGACAGAGAACTGAGTATGAGAAGCGTGACAAGGACAAAGGTCAAAGTGCTGCTAGCGGCAAGAGCCGAGGCGATGAAGCAAATCGCCCCAGCAAATCCTTTCGGAGCAAAGGAAAACCCACCAGTGATCAGGTGAAGGAAGCTTCTGATGATGAGAGTGATGGAGGGGATGAAGAGGAAACCAGCGAGGAAGAGTTTCAGAAGGCCACTAACACCCTGTGCATTGACGAGGGTGCATCTTTGCACTCCTCTCACCGCTAACTCGAACGGTGGGCGCGTGAAGTCAATGCCATGGAACCAGCAATAGAGGCCCGGAAACCGCTCAAATGGTCAAGCACACCCATCATCTTTGACAAAGAGGATCATCTTGACCATACCACTGTGGTAGGATGCTTGCCGTTGTTAGTCTCTACAACAATTCGCAACCTCGAGGTCACTAAGATATTGGTGGAAGACGGGGCCGGGTTGAATCTGATTTCCCCAAAGGTTATCAGTAGACTTCAGATACTAGAAGAGTTAGAGGTCACTGACACGTTTCAAGGAGTAAATCCCGGGAGGAGTCATCCTAAGGGAAAGATCATGTTGCCCATGACGTTTGGATGTGAATTGAACTATTGGAGAGAAAAGATTGTGTTTGATGTGGTCGACCTCCCCTTGCCATACAATGGGATTCTTGGGTGACCGGCCCTGGCCAAGTTCATGGCATCCTCCCACTATGCCTACAATACCCAGAAGATGATCGGGCCACTTGGAATCATCTCTATCCCATTGGATGAGAAGGACGCAATCATTTGCGTAGACAAGATGTAACGGGACGCATTTGTGGTAGAGGCAACAACAATAGCAGTTCCCGTCAAGGAAAGCAGAGGAAAGAAGAAGGATAGCAGGGACACCGGCAAGGAATCCGGGAAGCACGCCTCTTCGGAGTGCGTTGTGCTTGTTGATGATTTGCCGGAGAGTTCCAACAGCAAAAAGAGCAAGGTTTCTGCTCCACAAGTGAAGAAGGTCCTGGCAGGGCTGGCTGGCATTGATGGTACCATTACCATCAACGCCACCCTCGATGACAAATAGGAAAGCGCGCTCGTTGCACTACAAAAAAAAGACACATCCGTGACATTTTGGGCCGAACAATTTTTTTCCTGTCATGCTTATGACACTTCTATGACGATAATTGTGACAAAACCCGGCATCATCATAGATGTGGTGGGCTCCTACTTATATGACAAAAAATCATGACATAAAATGGGCTTTTCGTCCTGGGCGGGACGGAGACGCAGCTGCATGACATTCTTTGGGCCGTCCATGACGGAAAAAACCATGGTAGAAGCGAGGGCGAGGAAAATATCGGGGAGTTCGCAGTTATGGTGGGTGGTCGGGGGCCGAGCGATGCGGGTTTCTCTCGTAAACATACACGCATGGGTGCGAGGCGTTGGTCTCTAACTGAACCCAAGCGAGGCGCTCGCCTAACTGAACCCGAGCGATTGCACTGCAGGCTACGCGTTACTGAACCCGAGCAATCGATCGATAGCTGTTAGCTGAACCCGATCGAGCGATTCCGTCAGTACTGCTCCTAACTGAAGCCAATCGGTGCTGCCTCTGGATGAACAGTGAGCGCTGTTGGGGGGGGTGGATGAACACTTCCCAGTGAGGGGTTGGATGAACAGGAACCCCGTGGTGTTGCCGCAAGATGAACAGGACCCCGATCGATTGAGCCGGTTGGGCGTTGCTACGTCTTGAGCTTGTGTTGGTTTTCCTTGAAGAGGAAAGGGTGATGCAGCAATAGTAGCGTAAGTATTTCCCTCAGTTTTTGAGAACCAATGTATCAATCCAATAGGAGGCTCCTCAAAAGTCCCATGCACCTACACAAACTAACAAAGTACTCGCAACCAACTCAATAAAGGGGTTGTCAATCCCTTCATGGCCACTTGCGAAAGTGAGATCTGATAGAGATAGTATTATAAGATAAATATATTTTTGGTATTTTATAATATAGATGCAAAAAGTAAAGATGCAAATAAAAGTAGATTGGAAGCAAATATGATAAAAGAAAGACCCGGGGGCCATAGGTTTCACTAGTGGCTTCTCTCAACATAGCATAAGTATTACGGTGGGTGAACAAATTACCGTCGAGCAATTGATAGAAAAGCGAATAATTATGAGATTATCTAGGCATGATCATGTATATAGGCATCACATCCGCAAAAAGTAGACTGACTCCTGCCTGCATCTACTACTATTACTCCACACATCGACCAACTCCTGCCTGCATCTAGAGTATTAAGTTCATAAGAACAGAGTAACGGATTAAGCAAGATGACATGATGTAGAGGGATAAACTCATGCAATATGATGTAAACCCCGTCTTTTTATCCTTGATGGCAACAATACAATACGTGCCTTGCAACCCCTGCTGTCACTGGGTAAGGACACCACAAGATTGAACCCAAACCTAAACACTTCTCCCATGGCAAGAAAGATCAATCTAGTAGGCCAAACCTAACCGATAATTCGAAGAGACTTGCAAAGATAACTCAATCATACATAAAAGAATTCAGAAGAGATTCAAATATTTCTCATAGATAAACTTGATCATAAACCCACAATTCATC
>NW_025227113.1:0-9819 GCF_018294505.1 Triticum aestivum | reverse complement strand
ATGCTATGTGGTATGCCGTACCGAGTCGTAATGTCGGCGATGAAGGTTACTGCAGTCGGACCATTCAATTTCTTGATGGGTTTTGCTTCTATCCGCTTGGTGAACTTGTCCACTGCGACAAGTAGGTGAGTTAGGCCGCCTCGTGCCGTCTTGAATGGTCCCACCATGTCCAGGCCCCAAACCGCAAAGGGCCAGGCGATGGGAATGGTCTTGAGCGCCGAAGCCGGCTGGAGTGGCTTGGAACGGAACATCTGGCACCCTTTGCAGTTTTGGACAAATTCTTTGGCCTCTTCCAGGGCAGTCGGCCAGAAGAATCCGTGTCGGAAGGCTTTGGCGACGAGTGCCCTTGAAGTCGCATGATGGCCACACTCGCCTTCATGGATGTCTCTGAGAATTGCTTGGCCTTGTTCTGCCTCGACACAGCGTTGGTAGACACCAGTGACACTGCGCCTGACCAGCTCTCTGTTGACTATGGTATAGGCTGCCGCTCGGCGTTGCACTTGCCGAGCCAGGATTTCATCAGCTGGCAGCTCTCTGTTTACTAGGAACTTGAGGATGGACTGGGCCCATGAGGGTGCTGCTACTTCTTCGATTGCCATTATTGCGACTTGGACAAGGGTGGTTGGGCTGGGAGGCGGCGGGCTGGGATTCGCGGCCGCTTGCTGGGTCGATGAAGTCCCCGGGCCGAATGGAACAGTCCCCGGGCCGAGTTCTGAAGTCTTCAGGCTAACTGTCGCAGTCCCCGGGCCGGGTTCTGAAGTCCCCGAGCCGGCTTTGACTGCGGTATTTTTGGAGCCGTCTGCTGGTGCTCTTGAGTCGGATCCGACTTCTTCGGGGGGAGCTGTCACAAAAATGGAGTCTGATTCTGGCGAAGGCTTGATAGACAGCTTGAGGAGGCGCTGAAAGGCGACGCCGGATGGTATTGCTTGACGGGTGGAGCCGACTCGTGCCAGGGCATCCGCTTGGTCATTGTCATTTCTTGGAATGTGAAAGAACTCACACCCCTCGAAATATCCGCTGAGTTGCTGCACCAGGAAGTGGTAGCTCGCCATGTTTGCGTCCAGTCACCAGATGACTGCTGGACCACCAAATCGGAGTCGCCGTAGCACAGGATCCGGCGGATGCCGAGTTCTTTGGCAAGCCGGAGCCCGTGAACGAGCGCCTCGTATTCGGCAACGTTGTTGGAGGCGGCGAAGTGGATCTGCAGCGCGTACTTGAGCTTGTCGCCTTTGGGGAAGGTGAGGACGACGCCAGCTCCCAGGCCGGTGCGCATCTTGGAGCCATCGAAATGCATTCGCCAATGGGTGGAGTCAGGTGCTGGCGGCAGGTACTGGGTCTCGGCCCAGTCGACAAGGAAGTCGGCCAGTGCTTGTGACTTGATGGCGGTGCAGGGCTGGTAGTATATGGTGTAGGGAGCCAAATCTATGACCCACTTGGCTACTCGGCCTGAAGCATCACGGCTTCCGATGATCTCGGCCAGTGGAGCGGTGCAAACCACAGTGATTGGATTTTCTTGAAAGTAAGGCTTCAACTTCTTGGCGGCGAAATGCACGCCGTAGCACATCTTTTGGTAGTGGGGGTAGTTCTGCTTGGAGGTCGACAGTACCTCGCTCAGGTAATATACCGGTCTCTGGACAGGGAGCGCCTTGCCTTCCTCCTTGCGCTCGACTACGACAACTGTGCTGACTACCCGGCTGGTGGCGGCAATGTATAGGAGCATAGGCTCTTTGGGAGTCGGAGCCGCCAGCACAGGGGGAGTAGTCAACATCTTCTTCAACTCGAGAAACGCTTCATCCGCCTTGTGGTTCCACTCAAAAAAGGTGGTCTTCTTCATCAGTTGGTACAAAGGGAGAGCCTTCTCGCCCAGCCGACTGATGAATCGGCTGATGGAAGCCAGGCAGCCGGTGAACTTCTGCACATCTAATAGTCGGCGGGGGACTTCCATTCTCTCGATGGCTTTGATCTTCACAGGGTTGCACTCTATGCCGCGTTCAGAGACCAGGAAGCCAAGGAGCTGGCCAGCTGGCACTCTGAAGACGCACTTCTCCGGATTGAGCTTGATCTAGAATCGGCGCAGATTCTCAAAGGTTTCTTGGAGATCTTCCAACAATGTTCCACGCTTTTCCGTCTTCACTACCACATCATCCACGTAGACGTGGGCATTTCTGTCGAGTTGCTTGAGGAGACACTTCTGCATGCAACGCTGAAAGGTGGCGCCGGCGTTCCTCAAGCCGAACGTCATAGTCAGGTAGCAGAAGGCTCCAAACGGCGTGATGAAAGCAGTCTTCAGTCTGTCCGCCGGGTTCAGCTTGATCTGGTGATATCCTGAATATGCATCTAAGAAGCTCAACAGCTCGCATCTGGCTGTGGAGTCTATCACCTGGTCAATTCTTGGCAGAGCAAACGGATCTTTGGGGCAAGCTTTGTTGAGGCTTGTGTAGTCGATACACATCCGCCACTGCTTGTTCTTCTTCAGCACTAGGACCGGGTTCGCCAGCCATTCTGGAAAGAACACCTCCATAATGAAGCCGGCCGCTAGGAGTCGGGCTATCTCTTCCCCAACAACTCTTTTTTTCTCTTCTGACAGGCGGCGCAAGGGCTGCCTGACGGGCTTCACATCAGATCGGACATGTAGCTTGTGCTCGGCGAATTCCGTCGGTACACCTGGCATGTCTTTAGGGGACCATGCAAAGATGTCTCGATTCTCACGGAGGAAATCGATGAGCTCGCCTTCCTATTTGCTGTCTAGGTTTGTACCTATGACAGCGTGCCTCTCCGGGTGCTCCGGGTCCAAAGGTATCCTCTTTGTTTCTTTAGCCGGCTTGAACGAACCATCAGCTTCCGACTCCTTGGGGTCGGGCGACATCTCTGGCTGCTTGCCGGCCATCGCCACAACCCGGTCAAGGAGCCGCCTTTCAGCTGCGATCACCAGGGACTCGGCCAACCGACTGCTCTCGGCCGCGCAGGTGGACGACTTCTTGTAGTCGCCAGCCACGGTCAGAATCCCCTTTGAACTCGGCATCTTTATCTTGAGGTAGGCGTAGTGGGGGACCGCCATGAACTTGGCTAAGGCAGGTCGGCCAAACAGCGCTTGGTATGGGCTTTCAAGGTCCACCACTTCAAACGAGACTGGCTCTCGGCGAAAATGATCTTTGTCTCCGAAGAGGACGTCTATCTGGATCTTGCCGATCGGGGAGCAGGAAAGGCCAGGTACAATGCCGTGGAAAGCAGTCCGGCTGCTTTGAAGTTGTTTCTGCTTGATCCCTAATTTCTCCATGGTATCCTTGTACAGGATGTTGATGCTGCTGCCTCCGTCTATCAACACTCGCGAGAAGTGAGAGACCCGCCTATCAGTGGCCAAGATTGCACTCAGAACCAAGGCATAGGAGCCCGGATTCGGCATCACCTCTGGGTGATCTGCTCTGCTCCAACTGATAGGCTTCTCGGACCAATGCATAAATTCCGGAGTATCTGATGCTACAGCATTTACTTCTTGCTGCTGCAACCGTCTGCTGCGTCGATCATCAGCCATACTGGTGAACACCACATAAGCTCCATGCTCTTCGGGGTATTCATCTTGTACGGCCCCGACTGGCCTAGCCGCCGGCTGCTGGGGCGGCTGTGGAGGCGGCGGCCCAGCAGGCGGTGGAGGAAGGAGGCCGTCTCCCTTGGCGATTCTGGTGAGCCAGTGGCATTTTCGGGTGGTATGGTTTGACGGTTTTGCACCGCTGTGGAACTTGCAGGGACCATCCAGAGTCTGCTCGTAAGAGAAGGCTGGCAACCAGTTGGACTTGCCGCCTTTCTGCCGCTTCGCCAGAGGCTGCCCCTCAGGTTGTTGGTCTTCGATTGTCGCGACCTGCCGACTGCTGGAAGTCGGCTGTGGGGCCTTGCGCTTGTGATCATTCTGCTGTTGTCGCCGACTGGTGTCTCCGGCCGGAGTTTTGGGAGCTTGAGGGGCCACCTTGCCAGTCGCACTAACTTGAATCTCTGTCTTCATGGAAGAGTCGGTCGTGGCATATTTGTCTGCGATGACCAGCAACTCGTCGAGGGTCTCGGGCTCGTCGCAGAGGAGCCGGTGCTTGAGGAGGGTGCCTTCTCTGCACCCGGCGGTGAAGTACTCGATAGCTTGCACCTCGTGCACGCCCTCGCAGGAGTTCTGAAGCTCGCCCCATCACGTGAGGTAGTCGCGTGTCGACTCGTCTTGGCCTTGCACGCACAAGGAGAGTTGTCGTGGCTTGGGGGGGCGCTTGTACGTGCTGGTGAAATTGCGGATGAAAGCTTCGGTGAAGTCGACCCAACTGTTGATGCTGCGAGGCTTCAAACTGTTCAACCATGTCCGGGCCGTGCCCTGGAGCATTAGCGGAACGTACTTCACGGCAACACGCTTGTTGCCATTTGCTATGTTGACGGCTGTGGAGTAGTCAACCAGCCATTCTTCTGGCTTCACGGAGCCGGTGTACTTGGGTGTGTTTCGGGGGAGCGTGAACCCTTTGGGGAAGGGCTCATCTTGAATGCGGGGCCCAAAGCAGGGTGGACCCAACTCGTCTTCTTCTTCCAGCGCCAGGTATCGGTGGAGTCGGTCGATCCGGTGGCGTGCGTCGTTCTCTTCAACTCCCTCTCGACGGCCGAGGCGGTCGCCGAGAGTCGGATGATCGATAGGCGGTGGGGAGACTCGTCTTTCCCTTCGTGGTGGGGGAGGCAGGTAGTCGCCCTGCCGCTCCACTGCTCTTGGGCGGCCGTCTTGGTCGCGCTCGATGGTGATGCGAGTCCGACTGTGGCTGACAGCCGGATCCTTCTCCTTTCTTCCGCGGACTCGACCAGTCGGCGTCCGAGACGTCGCGCCTTGATCTCAGCGGGAGGTAAGTCGTCATTTTGTCGCTGCGGCGCCTCCGTGCGGCAACCGGCTTCGTTCTGTGCGGCAGCCGCTTTGAGGAGTCGCTGGACTCGCTCGGTCATTAGGCGGCGCTCTTCGCCTTCGAAGTTGTCTAGCTCGTCTGCTGCCGCCTGAGCGGCACGAATGTTCTCCGCAGGCGTGGCATATACAGGGCGATCGGCCCCGAACAGGTTGGCGACGGCCGCGCCGCGTTGTCGGACCGCGCCTAGGCGGCTAGGCCCAGTCGGCGCTGGCGAGCCGCCCACAGCGCGATCCATCTCACGTTGGTAGGCCTCCGACAAGCGTCTCATGCTTGCCAGCTTCTTCGCGCCTTCGACAAGCTGAAGGCGGCGTGCCTCCAGCGTCTCGGCGTCAGCGTCCTCCAGAATGGGCGCCGTTAGGTCTCGCAGAACCGCGTCGAGCGGGTCATGAGCTCCTTCGCCGGACCGCTCGCCATGACTGATGACGAGCACTTCCGTGATGGCGCTTCCACCGCTCGCCTCGCGAGGGAGCGGCTCGTCGTAGATCACCACGTTGGAGGGGAACGTGTCGAGCGACACGCCGTCGGAGTCGACCAGCATCGGGTTGGTGGAGCCTACGGACTCCAAGTCCACGGCAGGCTCGTCGGCGACGTGGAGATGGTCGAGGAGGCCCGCGAGGAGGCTTTCCGGGCCGCCCGTGCCTGCATCGGATGCAGGCTCGTCGGAGATGCTAACCTCGCCGAGAAGGTCAGCGAGGCAGCTCGCCGCGCAGGCGTCGTCGACGCTTTGCAGCGCGTCGGGGCAAGCGCCATCGGGCGTGCCGGGCTGGCTACGCTCGCGGGGGAGAAAAAGGGTTCCCGTCCAAAGTAGGTCTCCGGACGACGGTGCACCTCGCCCCACGATGGGCGCCAAATGTCGGGGGTTGGGTGCGACATATGCCAAAGGATGGCTTATCATGGTGGGAGCGAGTAGAACGTCGCCGGTGCCAGGAAACAGGATTAGGCGAAGGCATGCACGCCGGCGAATCTTACCCAGCTTCGGGGCTCTCCGGGGAGATAACACCCCTACTGCTGCTCTGCGGGGTCTCCGCATGATCACTAAGGCATAGTGACTACAAGGTTGCTCCTAGAGCTGTATTCTGGAGGTAGAAGGAGACAAGGCTAGCCCTCTTCTTCCTATATCATCGGGTCTGAGGCTAATGGATGCAAACCCTTTGCATGGGTGCCCCGGGGGGTTTATATAGGCCTATCCCCCGGGGATACAATGGTAATCCGGCTGGGCGCGGGTCCCAGCCGTCTGTCTCACATGCCGCCGTCTTCTCCGCCGACTGATGGGGCCCGCCGACTCGCGGGCCCCGCCGGCGAGTCCGGCACTGTAGCCGTGCCTCTGATGACGCAGGCTTGATCATTGGGTCGTGGCAACAGTGCCGCCATCTATCGGGCGATCACTGTCGTTACTCCCCATCTTGTCTGGTTAATGGCGCGTGGGACCCGTGAGAGGGGCTGGCCGACTTCGGGGAGCCGACTCCCACGGGGCCGCCTTCTGGGCGTATCCGCCGTCTTCTAGCTCTCACTGACTGGCGGGTCCGCCGTCTTTGAGCCGTATAGGTAGGCCATCGTGGCCACAGTACGCCACGCACTGTGGCCGAGGTCAGGTCTGGCATGGCTACAGTGTCGGGCCACGCCGGAGATCTCCGGCGGTACGGCACACTGTAGCCACGCCGGCTCCTCGCAAGCAGGAGGTGACGGCCACGCCGTGGTCGTACCCGCAATGAGTGTGGAGTCGTGGGCCGACTCTCCATAGCCGGTTCCTTTGGAAGTCGCCGGCCATGAGTCGGCCCATCTGGGAGTCGTCATCTGAGACTCGGTTCATCTGGGAGTCGTCATCTGAGACTCGGTTCATCTGGGAGTCGTCATCTGAGACTCGGCTCATCTGGGAGTCGTCATCAGAGACTCGGTTCATCTGGGAGTCGTCATCTGAGACTCGGCTTTGAGGGGCGCGGCCTGTCCCGATGTCCTGAAAGGTTCTGGGGCTAGGGCCAGCCTACCCGTGGCCCATTACTCCGACATATAGCTTAGAGGTTTGATGATAGTGTAGGCATGCATGCCACATACATATTCATCAGGATTCAGGACTGAGACATCTGTGTGTGTTTCAGCAGACAGTCTCTATGATGCGATGTTTCTTCATGCTAGTAGCATAGTGCTCCGAAATTTTTGTTCCTCATTGTTCGGTGAAAATTGTGGTTATCCTCTGTTACTTCTTGTAGGTAGTTGTAGCTTTCATGTGATGGGAATCAACTAGACAAGATACTCGCTTGTCCGAACATTTGATTAAGTAATGTATCTTGTGATCATTTTATGGATGTTTGCTGGTATGGTGCATGAAAAAATGACATGTATGAAGCCAATGCTTTGGATAGATGCACTTTAGATGCTCTACTGTTGTTCTTCATTTTGTTTCAAAATGGACTTGTTCTTACTGCCACTGTCCAAGTGCAAGCAGCGACCCACAGAGTAGTACAACATTCGAAGAACTTCTTGAGAAGCTCATGGAACTGATAAGCCACTAACTTCTGTAGTGTTGAATGATTAAATCGCTACCTTTAACTTGAAATAAAAATGTAGTCATGTACTCCCTCCGTCCGGAAATACTTGTCGTAGAAATGACTAAAAATGGATGTATCTAACATTAAAATACGTCTAGATACGTCCATTCCTCTGAGAAGTATTTTCGGACGGAGGGAGTACTTCTTTTGACCTTGATACCCTTTTCTCTTGTTTTTTCAGGATGAGATACAACAAGAAATCTTAGAAGGTTTGGTAGTTGATGTCGTGGATGAACAAGAGACAGATGAAGCTTGGCGACGTAATTAGATGTGATTGCTAGTTGTATGTGTTGGCTGTCATGTGGTGTGAGATAGTACATTTGCACTTGTGTATGTTGTATGAAAAAGCTTGAAACATGTCGATGTTACGTATCTGTTGGAAACAAATCATATAGTGGATTTTGAATGTGTGATGTCTTGTGTTATGTTTCTTCAAGAAATGGTGATCGTAGTAAATTGATTACTGTCTAACTGATTTTAGGACTAATTAACACATTGTTAAGATCACACATTGCACACAGTTTTGTAGATCCAATTGTGTGTGATGGCATTCACATCATACACGGGTTTTTCTCTTTAATCGTGTGCAATAACTTGCACATTACACATAGTTTTTGTGAACTAACCGTGTGTGATGCTAATCCACATTGCACACAATTTTTGTGTTCAATTGTGTGTGATGGACCCACCTATCACAAACAGTTTCTTGGTAGTGTGTGCGATAGACCACCCCCCATCGCCCACACAGGCAAGGTGATAGTTTAAAATTGTGTCACCGAAAGGGGGTGAAAACAGTTTGCATAGGGCGTCTCTGCACTAGTGATAATCAGTTGAATTATGTCCAGAAACAATATTATAGATCCTTATGACCATTTTCTGTAATAGGATCATGACATTTTGACATAGATGGTCTTAAAAATGCTAGGGTTTGGACCCTCCCGGACACTCCTTGACCATTATGCAAATAAAAGTCATAGATTTATGACCAATTTGATCACAGTCAATAATTTTTGTCATAAACGTGCATATTTCTTGTAGTGTATTCTACCACCGAAAGAGGTCACACAACATACTCAACTATGCTAGAGCCCATAGTAGCTTGTGGATGCACACATAAGTTTCTAGCATGAATAATCTCATGATCCCTTTGAGCCTGGGTGGCGGTCCATAGGAGAATCACACGATACCCTGGGATTTCCAAAAAATACAGGCAACACTGGGTTCCCCAGGTGCCTCAATCCACGCAGATGTGAATTTAAGTTGCCACCTTAAGTAAACCATCAAATGACAATCTCACATCTATCATGGATACACTCACCCAATCCACGTCTACTAGCATAACATAGCAATATAAGCAAACGTAGAAGTAACTCCCAAATGTTTGATAATAAAACAGGTAATAGTTACTACCTCATCAACTTCCCAAAACCCACATATTAAATCACATCCTAACCAATGCAATTGTTTGAGGATTGATCTAATGCAATAAAACCGGGTAGTAAAGAGGTATGATCAAAGTGTTACTTGCCTTGCTGATGATCCGTGAAACCTAGAGACTCGTAGTAGCAAACGGCGCACTCCGGGTACTCTATCGCAAACAAACAAGCATTCAATAAGCACTCATCTAATGCACAGATAAAACTCAAATAAGAGATCTAACCAGAAAGTTCAACTTAAGAACTCCGGTTTGCAAAAAGAATCAAATTAAACGAAGCAACGGAAGTCAAACGGCGAAAGAAACAAGCTTCATTTACTAATCTGGACCTAAATCAAATTTTAGAGTAGACAAAACTTGTTGAGTTGGTTAAACGGAAAGAGGGTTTCGAGAAGGAACTCCAGGCGCTTGAATCGCCTGATTCCGATAAACGAGCGAAAAGTTATATTAGAACGAAAATTGGATCAGAAATCGCAATCAGAAATAATCGCGGAAAATCCGAGAAAAAGAAAATCGGACGAACAGGCTAACGAACGAACGTTCGCTCTGTGCGGCTAAACAACGAAAACCATTCATTAAAACAAACGTACGGATGAACATCCGCAAAATAGACTAAACTGAAAATAAACCGAACCGGATCTATAAAAAAATGGATCTAGGTTTTAAAAAAAACGATCGGTTTTCTCGCGAAAACCGAGGCAGCGGCGGGCTCCGGCGGGGTCGGCGACGGTCGGCAGCGAGGCGGGGTGCGATGGCGGCGGCTCCGGCGGCGGTGGCGGGGCGGGTGCTAGGGTTAGGGTTTGGGGCAGGGCTGGGGTGGGCCGGTGGGGCTGGCGGCTTTTAAAGGCGAGAGGCGGACGTGTTCGGGTGGCCCACGGCGGCCCGAGTAGGTTAGTATTTTTTTAAATAATTCGGACGTGCA
>NW_025227112.1:0-9941 GCF_018294505.1 Triticum aestivum | reverse complement strand
GACCCACAACCATCAGACCGGGTTGATGAGCAGGCTTGAACCGGAAGCCGGTTTAAACAACTGTCTTATTATGATCCGTCAAAATAACAATGATCTTATTTGGGCACCGCGTTGCCTTGTAATAGAATAGCCAATACTTCTACTTTAAATATGCCTTCGTGCATACGTACTGATGCTTTTGCTTGAAATCCTCAATTTATATTTCCTGCAATCAGAAAATCTTGAACTGCGGTGGCGGTTATACCGCCAACCGGTTTATAACCTTGATATATATATATATCAATGTATTTAAAACATATAATCAAATATGCGATACAAAATACCTGCCATCGCTGGGCATAAAGTTGGCTTAGCCAGGCTTGAAACGGAGGTTTTATAAACCATTACCATCAAAGGGGAGAAAACAACTCCCGTGTTTTTAAAATGCTGGCTTACCATGTAAACCGTGCTGGGTCATTATAAGCCCCCCTGCTACTCCATGATTTTAACAGGAAAGTTAAACCGGGCATATTTCTCCGGATTAAAAATGAACCGATTTCCGTCAGCTGAACCGGTAAAAAAGTGTTGTTGGTTTAAAGGAAACACAACAAAAATTGAATAATAGTCATAAAAGAAATATGGAAGGAAAGGCAATGATAAAAACCATTTGCAAAAACATGCTTTACTGAGCTGATCAGATGGTGTTACCATGGTCGGACAGGACCAAGCCCCCAATAGGAGTGACAATGGTTCATGTCAGCCAGGTCCCCAAATGAAACCGTGGCATTTATGCCGATCAAAAGGCGTGGCAATGGTTCGGGTTCGACCAAGCCCCCAAGTGATTCTGTGGCCTTAGGCCGATCAAGAGGCGTGACTGGTTCAGACTTGACCATGTCCCCAAGTGATCTGGTGGCTTTCGCCTATCAAAAGGTGTCGCATTGGTTCGGACACGACCAAGGCCCCAAGTGATATCACAAAGCTTTTTTGAAAAGCAAATTTCAAGGGGTAAACCGGAGGCCGCTCTAAGACAGAACAACTCCATGTAACCACACATGATAGGAAAAAGACAGAGACCCCGCTTTAGCTGAGGCTCCGGTATTATTATATCAATGACAATATATACACTGTCATAATATGTACATATAGATAGAGCCAATGGCTCAAGTGTAGTAAGGCCGAAGATGAGCTATGTTCCACGGCCTGTTGGTCTCCTCCTCTGATGTGCGTGAGTCTTTATGCTCTCGAATATCAATCAGATAGTACGACCTGTTGTGCAGATTCTTGCTGACCACGAAAGGTCCCTCCCAAGGTGGGGATAACTTGTGCATATCTGTCTGGTCTTGGATGAGCCGGAGTACCAAATCTCCTTCTTGAAAAGCTCTGGTTCTGACCCGGTGACTGTGATAGCGACGAAGATCTTGTTGATAAATCGGTGAGCGGGCAGCCTCTATGTCACGCTCCTCATCTAATAAGTCCAAAGCATCTTGCCGTGCTGTCTCATTGTCCGTTTCAACATAAGCCGCTACACGAGGCGAATCGTGCCGGATATCACTAGGGAGAACCGACTCTGCTCTGTAGACCATAAAAAATGGCGTGTATCCGGTAGATCGGTTGGGCGTAGTATTGATACTCCATAGCACAGACGGTAGCTCTTCAACCCAACAACCCGGTGTTCTTTGCAATGGAACCATAAGCCAGGGTTTGATGCCTCGCAAGATCTCTTGATTAGCTTGTTCTGCCTGCCCATTGGACTGGGGGTGAGCCACTAACGATACGTCAAGTCGGATGTGCTCACGTTCACAGAATTCCTTCATAGCGCCCTTGGATAAATTGGTACCATTGTCAGTAATGATGCTATGTGGAAAGCCAAACCGGAAAATCACCTTTTTAATGAACTGCACTGTTGTAGCTACATCACACTTACTAACAGGCTCCGCTTCAACCCACTTGGTAAATTTATCGACTGCCACCAACAGGTGGGTTTTCTTATCCTTGGACCTTTTAAAAGGTTCGACCATATCCAGCCCCCATGTTGCAAACGGCCAAGTAATTGGAATCATCCTCAATTCTTGAGCCGGCACATGAGCACGCCTTGAAAATTTTTGACAGCCATCACACCGTTTAACCAAGTCCTCCGCATCAGCATGAGCTATCAACCAGTAGAACCCGTGACGAAACGCCTTAGCCACCAGAGATTTTGAACCGGCGTGGTGACCACAATCTCCTTCATGGATTTCACGTAAAATTTCACAGCCTTCCTCAGGGGAGACGCAGCGTTGAAACGCCCCTGATACACTGCAATGATGCAATTCGCCATTGACAATGGTCATAGACTTGGATCGCCGGACTATCTGCCTGGCTAGAGTCTCATCCTCTGGCAACTCTCCCCGGTTCATGTACGCAAGATAAGGAACTGTCCAATCCGGTATAACATGCAGGGCTGCCACCAATTGAGCCTCCAGATCAGGAATAGCCAAATCCGCTTCACTTAGGAGCTTGACTGACGGATTGTGCAACACATCAAGAAAGACATTAGGCGGGACCGGTTTACGCTGCGAGCCCAACCGGCTTGAAGCATCCGCCGCTTCATTTTTTCGACGATCCACGTGATCCACCTGATAACCCTTGAAGTGACCTGCAACAATATCCACCTCACGACGATATGCAGCCATGAGTGGGTCTTTAGAATCCCAAGTGCCAGACACCTGTTGAGCTACGAGGTTCGAGTCACCGAAGCACTTAACCCGACTTAGATTCATCTATTTAGCCATCCGGAGACCATGGAGCAAGGCTTCATACTCAGCTGCATTATTAGTACAAGGGAACATTAAGAGGAGAACATAACAAACTTATCACCTCGTGGGGAAGTTAACACGACTCCAGCCCCCGAGCCTTCCAGTTGCCTGGATCCATCAAAATGGATAGTCCGATATGTGTGATCCGGCTTCTCCTCTGGTGCTTGCAACTCAGTCCAATCATTGATGAAATCAACAAGTGCTTGAGACTTCACCGCCGTCCGGGGTACGTACTTCAATCCGTGCGGTCCAAGTTCTATAGCCCACTTGGCAATCCGGCCGGTCGCCTCCCGGTTCTGTATGATATCGCCCAAGGGAGCTGAACTGACCACTGTGATAGGGTGCCCTTGGAAATACTGCTTCAACTTCCGGCTTGCCATGAAAACTCCATATACCAGCTTCTGCCAATGCGGATACCTTTGCTTGGATTCAATAAGCACCTCGCTGATATAGTAAACAGGCCGCTGAACCGGATACTCCTTGCCCGCCTCCTTGCGTTCTACTACAATAGCCACGCTAACTGCGCGAGCATTGGCTGCTACGTATAGCAGTAACGGCTCCTTGTCGACCGGAGCTGCAAGAATGGGCGGATTGGCTAATTGCCGCTTCAAGTCCTCCAATGCTTCGTCAGCAGCCGGACTCCAAACGAATTGATCTGTCTTTCTCAGCATCTGGTATAAAGGGATGGCCTTCTCTCCGAGGCGGCTGATAAAACGGCTCAGCGCAGCATTCCGACCCGCCAAATGCTGAACATCGTTGATACACTTCGGTTTAGCCAGGGAGGTGATAGCCGTAATCTTCTCCGGATTAGCCTCGATTCCTCTGTTGGATACAAGAAAGCCCAGTAACTTGCCTGCCGGAACACCAAAAATACATTTGGCCGGGTTAAGCATCATCTTGTAAACCCGTAAGTTGTCAAAGGTTTCCTTCAAATCATCAACCAGCGTCTCCCTCTGCCTTGACTTGACTACAATATCATCCACATAGGCGTGCACATTGCGGCCGATCTGCTTATGCAGGCAGTTCTGTACACACCGTTGATAAGTGGCTTGGGCGCTCTTGAGCCCAAAAGGCATAGATACATAGCAGAAGGCTCCAAAGGGAGTAATAAACGTCGTCTTCTCCTGGTCCTTAACCGCCATTTTGATCTGATGATACCCAGAATACGCATCCAAAAAACTCAAACGCTCACAACCCGCCGTGGCATCAATAATCTGGTCAATGCGGGGGAGGGCAAAAGGATCCGCTGGACAAGCCTTGTTAAGATCCGTATAATCCACACACATACGCCAAGTGCCGTTTTTCTCAAGAACCAGCACCGGATTAGCAAGCCACTCTGGATGGAACACTTCAATGATAAAACCAGCTGCTAAGAGCCTGGACACCTCCTCCCTAATAGCTTTGCGCCTTTCTTCGTTAAACCGGCGGAGAAATTGCTTTACCGGTTTATACTTGGGATCAACATTAAGAGTGTGCTCAGCGAGTTCCCACGGTACACCTGGCATGTCAGAAGGCTTCCATGCAAAAATGTCCCGATTCTCACGGATGAACTCGATGAGCGCGCTTTCCTATTTAGGGTCCAAGTTGGCACTGACAGTGAACTGCTTGGACGAATCGCCGGGCATGAAGTCAACAAGCTTGGTCTCAACCGTTGATTTGAACTTCAGATCTGAATCATGCTCCGTAGTTGGCTTCTTCAAAGGGGTCATGTCCGCCGGATCAACATTGTCCCTATAATATTTTAACTCCTCCGTGGCACAAACCGACTCTGCATAGGCCGCATCACCTTCCTCACATTCCAAAGCAATCTTGCGGCTCCCATGAACCGTTATTGTCCCTTTGTGACCCGGCATCTTGAGCTGCAAATAGATATAACAAGGCCGTGCCATGAATTTGGCATAAGCCGGCCGCCCAAACAAGGCGTGATACGGGCTCCGGATCTTCACCACCTCAAAGGTTAGTATCTCGGATCGGGAATCATGCTCGTCCCCAAAAGCCACCTCCAGGGCTATCTTACCAACAGGATATGCTGATTTGCCAGGCACCACACCATGGAACACCGTATTAGACGGTTTGAGTTTTTTGTCTGTGAGCCCCATGTGGCAGAATGTCTCATAGTACAGGATGTTAATACTGCTCCCTCCATCCATGAGCACCTTGGTGAATTTATAACCTCCCACCTGAGGGTCTACCACTAATGCCAACTGGCCCGGATTGTCCACCCGTGGTGGGTGATCCTCCCTGCTCCACACGATAGGCTGTTCCGACCAACGTAAGTAACGTGGTACGGCCGGTTCAATAGAGTTCACCGCTCGCTTGTGAAGTTTCCGGTCGCGCTTATCCAAGCTAGTTGTGAAAACGTGATACTGCCCATTGTTCAACTGTTTTGGATGGCTCTGATAACCCGACTGCTGCTGCTGCTGCTGTTGGTTGTAACCCCCTTGACTGCTCTAATTATTCTGGTTGTTATGACCGCCCTGATTAAAACCTGAACCGGAAGCTCCATCGTGGCTCGGCCCATGGAAACCGGATCTTGAGCCACCACCTGACCCATGGTTATATCGGAAGGCATTAGAGTTTTTAAACTCCTGCATAATGTAACAATCCTTCCAAAGGTGGTTCGCTGGCGCTTCCTTCGTCCCGTGTTTCGGACAAGGCTGATTCAACAAATAGTTTAAGCGATCCGGGTTAGGATTCGGAGCTCCACTACGATTCGCCGCTTTACCTCTGCGCCGCTGACCCTTGTCCTGCGCATTAGTGTTAGCCACAAAGTCCATGCTGCCATCCGCTTTACGCTTGCCTCCGTTCCCATGGCTCGCCGGTTTGTGTTGATGCCCCTTGAAATTGCTGTTCTTCTTTCCCTTCCTTGCTTCGTCAACGTTAGTCTCAGGATCCTTGGTACTATCACAATCAACATACTTCACCAAAGCGGCCATGAGAGTTCCCATGTCGTTACAGAACCGCTTCATACGCCCCAACTTCAACTTCAGAGGCTTAAACCGGCAGTTGCCCTCTAGGGTTAAAATCGCAGAGTCAACATTGATCCTGTCAGACGAGTGCGAGACTTCCGAAACACGGCGTACCCAATGGGTTGTTGACTCTCCATCCTCCTGAACGCAAGCGGCCAAGTCTACTATGGACTTAGGCTGCTTACACGTATCTTTGAAATTCTGGATAAACCGGGTCCGCAACTGGGCCCATGAACTGATAGAATTAGGCGGCAGGCTCTTCAACCAAGTACGGGCCATGCCTTCAAGCATCATGGTGAAGTATTTTACACACGCGGTCTCATCCACATCCAGCATCTCCATGGCCATCTCATAACTCTCTACCCACGCTTCTGGAGATAAGTCAGCGGTGTAATTTGGCACCTTGCGTGGACCCTTGAAGTCTTTGGGCAGGCGCACATTGCGTAAAGTGGGGACTAGACAGGGCACTCCCAGGCTAGAGGCGACCCCTGGCCCGACAGAGGTGGTAGGACGAACCGGTGTAAGTTGATCCGCCTCGTTCTGTGCTGCTAACTCGGCCTCCCTTCATGCCCGGGCCCGGTCCACTACATCCTAAGCATCGCGAACACCACCTGCCAGGTTATTGCCACGGGCCGCTTCACGGCTCCGCGCATTGCTTGATACGGCCGGTTCATCCATGTGCCTACTGTAGCTCCGGCTTGGACGAGGTGTGGAATGAATCCGATCGTGGCTGTATGAATATGCCTCCTGCTGAATCAAAGTGGTCCGGAGAAGTTCCTTAACCCGGCGCGTCTCTATTGCTTGCGGAGAGTCTCCTTCGATCGGGATAGCTTCTAATCGCGCAACAGCTGCGACGAGATTGTCCATAGGATTAGAATAATGACCCAGAGGTGTCTGGACCGGTGGAGGAATCACGATGTTCTGCCGAGGAGGTTCCATCAGGCGGGGTTGAACTGTCGCTCCTGGCCCTGGTGCCTCGACCCGGTTTACCTCCCAGTGCCCCGGCGGATTACTGGTCCCAGCCTCCAGAGTGTGAAAGAGATTTCGAGGGTCGAACCCTAACGGATGGCGTGATCTGTGCTTCCGCTTCAAGACCTCCCAAGATGCGACCCTATCCTAAAGGAACTCGAAGGTCCCACCAAGGATAGAAGCGCATCTTGAAGACGCTTTTGCAAGGTGGATATCATTACATCAACATTACATAATAGTGGGGATATATCCGATACATACAATGCCACACGAATACATCATCACAATACATAAGAGCAGCATCCGACTACGGATGAAACATAAACAGAAACTCAAACGACATCCACCCTGCTAGCCCAGGCTGCCGACCTGGAACCTATCCCCTGATCGAAGAAGCAGAAGAAGAACTCAACGCAAGCAAGCATCACTCTCGCGTCATGATCATCGCATAAACCTGTACCTGCAACTGTTGTTGTAGTAATCTGTGAGCCACGAGGACTCAGCAATCCCATTACCATGGGTATCAAAACTAGCAAAGCTTAAAGGAAAGGAAGGGGTAAAGTGGTGAGGCTGCAGCAGCGACTAAGCATATATGGTGGCTAACATACGCAAATAAGAGCGAGAAGAGAGCAAGCGGAACGGTCGTGAAGCTAGCAATGATCAAGAAGTGATCCTGAACTTCGACTTACGTCAAACATAACACAGAAACCGTGTTCACTTCTCGGACTCCGCCGAGAAGAGACCATCACGGCTACACACACGGTTGATGCATTTTATTTCGGATCTGGTGTCAAGTTATCTACAACCGGACATTAACAAATTCCCATCTGCCTATAACCGCAGGCACGGCTTTCGAAAGATTATACCCTGCAGGGGTGTCCCAACTTAGCCCATGACAAGCTCTCGCGATCAACGAAGGAATAGACCTTCTCCCAGGAAGACCCGATCAGACTTGGAATCCCGGTTTACAAGACATTTCGACAATGGTAAAACAAGACCAGCAAAGCCTCCCGCTGTGCCGACAAATCCCGATAGGAGCTGCACATATCTCGTTCTCAGGGCACACCGGATGAGCCAGACGTCGGGTTGGCATAGACCCTGGTTGCCCAGGGGGCACCGGACATCGCTCGGTTTGGACCAACACTTAGACAAGCACTGCCCCGGGGGGTAAAATAAAGATGACCCTCGAGATGCGCGACTCCCAAGGGAAAAAGGGCTAGGTGAGGCAAATAGTAAAACCAATGTTGGGCCTTGCTGGAGGAGTTTTATTCAAAGCGAACTGTCAAGGGGGTCCCATAAATCACCCGACCGCGTAAGGAACGCAAAATCCGGGAACATAACACCGGTATGACGGAAACTAGGGCGGCAAGAGTGGAACAAAACACCAGGCAAACGGCCGAGTCTTCCACCCTTTACCAAATATATAGATGCATTAAAAAATATAAGAGATATTGTGATATCCCAACCAAAATCCTGTCCACCCTAGAGAAATCTTCAACTTCACCTACAACTAGCAACGCTATAAGAGGGGCTGAGCAAAGCTGTAACATAGCCAAACAACGGTTTGCATAGGAAAGGTGTCAAAGGTTAGAGGTTCATGGCAACATGGGATGGCTCGACAAACAGATGATAGGTAGCGCAGCAAAGCGATAGAACGAAGCAACTAGCATAGCAATGATAGTAATGAGATCCAGGGTAGCGGTCATCTTGCCTGAAATCCCGCTAGGAAGAAGAAGAAGTCCATGAAGAAGACAAGCGGAAGTAGTCGAACGAATCCTCACAATCGCAACGTTACCGGAACTAAGAAGCATCACCGGAAAGAAACAAACAACAAGGTAAACACACAAGCATAATCATGGCATGATGCACAATCAAGTATGATGCATGTCCGGTTTAATGAGGCATGGCATGGCAAAGTGCAACAAGCAATACTACAAGTTAAGTGGAGATCAATATGCAACGAGTTGCATATTGACGAAACACCACATGCAAGTGTTTAGTTCTCTCTCGGTTATGCTACCAACCAATATTAAATGTTGTTAAACATGGCAAGAGGTGAAGCATAAGAAAACTACCTAACTAGGCAAGTTTAAATGAGGCCGGAAGTAACAAACAACAATTCCAGAAAATCCTCATGTCCATATTTTAGTTTTGGTACTGTTCTGCCTATTACATAATTTTAGAGTTGTTAAACAAGAAAATAAAGTGGACCAAGTTAAATTAGGCATTTTTCCACCCCATTTACATATAAAGAACATTTAATTCCGAGCTACGGTTACTTAGTTATGAAATAAATCATTTTAACATGGCATATTAGCAAATTAGTTCAAACAACACATTTAAACAATTTAAACATGCATGAAAGTTGCATATTATTAAACTAGATGAAATTCTAAGCATATTGCATATAAGACATGTTTTATTGGGATGCATGGTTAAATAGTTATTAGCAGTTTAAAACAGGGGCATTTTCTATAATTATTAAATCACTAGATAATACACAAATTCGCAGACGCTGGAAAAAAACGTATCGGGCCGAATCTGAGCAAACGGGCCAACAGGAGCAGGCGCTGGGGGGGGGCAGCTCACCATGGGCCAAGGCCCGGTCGGCGGAGACAGGAGCTGGGCCGGAGGGAAGGGGAGGTTGGGCCGTGGCCCACGTGGTTCTGGCCGGCGGGAGGCCGTGGCCCACGCGGGCGGCGTTGTCACCGGCAGGAGCAGGACGGGGCGAAGGAGGCGGAGGCAACGGGTTCCGGCAGGTCCGGCGAGGCCAGAGGAGGCCCTGGGGTCGGCGGCTCTGGCCGGATCCGGGCGTCGGGAGCCCATTCCCGGCGCCGGAACGGGGCGGGGAGCTCCGGCGACGGAGCTGGAGGCGAGATCCCCAGTCGGCGGCGACACGGTTCCCTGCGGGGAGGAGAGAGATTAGAGGAAGGAGGAGAGGGGAGAAGGAGAAGAAGGCAGAGGGCGGCGGATCTGGCCTGGGCGTCGAGGTCGCCGACGGCGAGGACGCAGGGAGGCGCCGGCAGGCAACGGGGACGGCGCCGAAGCAGAGTATTGAGCGGACGGGGGCGCAGGACAGGTGAGCAGCGGCACGCACGGGCCGGGGCACGGCCCAGATCGGGCCTGGGGCGGGCCGGATCGGGGCTGCGGCGAAGTGGGGCGATTGGGGCGACGTGGCGCACGGGGAGTGGCCACGGGCGCGGTTGGCGGCGGCGCTAGCCACTGGGCC
>NW_025227111.1:0-10568 GCF_018294505.1 Triticum aestivum | reverse complement strand
TGGAAATAAGTGTGTGTTGTTGGAATTAATCTAAACAGGGCCTATGATTATTTTCAGGATTTTTGAAGGTGTCTAACTATTTTTAATAAATCCAAAAACTTACAGAAAAATAGAAAAAAAAACTAAATTAAGTAAGAGAGAGAGAGACTTACCTCGCAGCCCAGCCAGCCCACCTGGCGGCCCACTGGCCGGCCCAGCATTGTGCTGGCCCGTGCCAGCCACATGCTTTCTCTCGCCAGGCAGGCAGAGAGGAGCGCGCCGGCGCGCGCGCGGGCGCCACGCCACCAGGCTGTCTGCCTGCGTCGCCTGGCCACCGCGACGCCTCGCGTCTTCTCCTCGGCGCCACCCCGCAGCCCCCCTCTGGCCCCTCTCACACTCTCCCGTGCTCCTCCCCTCCTCTGGCTCTCTCCCTCGCACCACCCGAGCGGGTTCATCGCCGCCGTTCGCCACCACCGCGGCCACCACCTCCGCCTCGCCTCGCCGAAGCGCTCAGAAGCCCCGCCTCATCCCCCTCTTCCTCCTCACCAAGATGGAAGGCGCCGGAAGCCCTGGATGCCGCCAGCTCCGCCGTCCCCTTCCTCGGGCCGCCGAGATCGTCACCGCCATTCCGTCACCTCCAAGCCTCCTCCGAGCATGCCAACCATCCCAACGTCTCCGCGGTGAGCTCACGGACCGAATTCCCCTCTTCCTCGCCTCGATTTCTTGTTGTAGCCATCGCCCCCTTGAAGACCGAACCGCGCCACCGCACGAGCTTGTCGCCGGCCACATTCCGGTGACCATTTGGTCCCAGGCATGCGCCCATCGTACTCACCGCATCACGTAGACGCCGTAGGTGATAATCGCACATCGCCACGGCCATCGTAGTGTCGACCCCGAGCTCACCCGAGCTCCGGCGACCGCCAAGGTCGACGCCGGCGACAACTCCGGCCTCCCCAGGCCCAACTGCCACGACCACTCGATGTGCGAGTTCACCAGCAGTCCGTAGCGCGTCTCCGCCGTCGATTTGGTCGACGAAGGACCAAATCCGAGCCTCGCCGCCATGTCTGGCCTCACCGGCGTCGAGTCACCGGCGAGTTTGACCAGTTTGACTCGGGGTTTGACCTCCCTGGGGTCAACACACGTGGGCCCCGCCCCTGACTAGATTAGTTTAGGACTAATTACCCCCTGCTGACACTGACAGCGGGCCCAGTGGCTGTTAATTTGATTAGTTAGATTTAATTAACCCTGTTAGTTAATTGTGTCACTGACATGTCGACACCACTGGTTAGGTTTGACCTGGACCGAGTCAGTTGACCTGCTGACATCACACCTACGTCATGCTGACGCAATTAATCTTTTTCTGGAATAAAGATAATCCAGGAAATTCCAGAAAATGTTATAAACTTCTAAAAATCATATAAATTCAACTGTAACTCAGAATGAAATAATTTATATATGAAAAATGATCAGAAAAATCCAATCTATCCATCTGTACCATTTTCATGCATGTTAGAACAACTTATGACTACTGTTTAGGACAATTCAATTAAATGGCATTTAAGAAATCACATATGGAGTTTGAATTTGAACCTAGGATTCAAACCAACTCTATTTAACTTGCTGCTAGTTGCATTAGCTCAAACCACAGCATATTGACATGTCATGATCATGCATCATGTTGTGCATTGCATTGATTGTGTTTCTTCCATGTTTGTCGGTATTTGTCCCCTCTCAGTAGATGATGTTCCGACGACGAGTTCGATGACACCGATGAAAAACTATACTATCTTCAGAAGTGCCAGGCAAGCAAAACCCCCTTGTTCATTCCGATACAATCCCACCCTCTCATTCCTGCTCTATTTTACTGCATTAGGACAACAACGATACAACTGTTACCTGCTGCGACAGTTGAACCCCTTTATTCTCTGCATGACCTGTCATTGCCACAGTAAATAGATGAAACCCACTAGCATGAGTAGGAGTTGTTTGAGCCCTGATGTGCCTACTCATTCATGCTTGTTTGTCATGCCTGCTATTGCTTAGAGTTGTGTCAGGTCTGATTCATCGGGGATGAATTGGAGGTGTGTAAACATGTCCTACTGTGTGTGAGCTAAGTGTGTGAACACGATTTGGTAAAGGTAGCGGCGAGAGGCCATGTAGGAGTACATGGTGGGTTGTCTCATTGCAGCCGTCCTCAGGAACTGAGTTCTGTGTTTGTGATCCATGAACAGTTACTACCACACATTGGGTTCCGGTAACTCGACCCCTCTCGACTTATTAATCAACATGATCTCTGTCCAGGAGTTGCAACTAGTTTCTGGTGTTTGTAGGTAGTGTTAGTAGTCTACCAAGTGGCACCCGGTACAGGTGGGCTTGGGACAGACTAGGCACCGTGGCACAATGTACCAAGCGTAGATCCACCCGTCGAGGTGGGCTTGGGAACCCTACACACATCGTTTGGGGCCGTGAGCGACACCCCGGCCGGATCTCCTTGCGGATGGAACCCGAATAGGCAATAAACCTAGACGCGAGACTTGTGTGGTTAGTCAGGTCGTGGCCGACACCCTCGCTGGGCTTCCGCTTGAAGGTTGCCGAGTACATGTCATGTAAACGGCGGTAAGTGGTGAGAGCGTGTGTGAAGAAGTACACCCCTGCAGGGTTAATATGATCTATTTGAATAGCCGTGTCCGCGAAAAAGGACTTCTGGGTTGCCTGTACAGTTCATAGACAAGTGAAAGTGGATACTCTAAAATACACAAGATAAGCGTGAGTGCTATGGATGGCGTTCTCGTAGGGAGACGGGAGCGGATCCATAGTGGTGTATTGATATGGTGAATATGTGGACTCGTGTGCGCCACCTCAAAAGAGTTACTTGCAGTCGTAGTTCAGGTTAGCCACCGAGTCAAAGCTGGCTTGCTGCAGTTAAACTCCACCACCCCCTTTGTTGATAATGATGCATATGTAGTTAGTTCTGATGTAAGTCTTGCTGGGTACATTTGTACTCACGTTGCTTAATTTATGTTTTTGCCGAGAGACTTCAGTCTCGCTAGTAGTACCATGTGGACTTCGACGTTTAGCTTGTTACCTCAGCTATGATCTTGTGCCCTCGACAGGATCTGGTAGATAGTCAGGCTTCTCAGCCTTTTTCATTTGTAGATGTCTGTACTCAGACATGTTAAGCTTCCGCTTGTGCTTGACTTGTGTGCTCTGAATGTTGGGTCATGAGACCCATGTTTGTAATATCTCGCTCCTCGGAGCCTATTGAATAAATACTTGAGTTGTAGAGTCATGTTGTGATGCCATGTTGTATTTGCACATATCGAGCATATTGTGTGTATGTTATTGAAATGCTTGGTATGTGTGGGATCTGACTATCTAGTTGTTTATCCTTTGTAGCCTCTCTTACCGGGAAATGTCTCCTAGTGTTTCCACTGAGCCATGGTAGCTTGCTACTGCTCCGGAACACTTAGGCTGGCCGGCATGTGTCCTTGTTTGTTCCTTTGTCTGTCCCTTCGGGGAAATGTCACGTGATGAATACCGGAGTCCTATTAGCCCGCTACAGCCCGGTTCACCGGAGTCCTGCTAGCCCAGTGCTACAGCCTGGATTCACTCGCTGATGACCGACACGTTCGATGTTGGGTCATGGATGCATGTCCCTGTAAGTTTGTGCCACTTTGGGTTTACGACTAGCCATGTCAGCCCGGGCTCCTTATCATATGGATGCTAGCGACACTATCATATACGTGTGCCAAAAGACGCAAACGGTCCCGGGCAAAGGTAAGGCGACACCCGTGGGGATACCGTGCGTGAGGCCGCAAAGTGATATGAGGTGTTACATGCTAGATCGATGTGGCATTGAGTCGGGGTCCTGACAATTCACCTCGATATTTCCGAGCAGGAACTGAGGAGGGCCGTAGAAGGAATCTCCAGCCCCTCCCCGCAGCCACAGGACCCCGGAAGGGCTCTCGATCCAGGACTCGAAGAAGATCTGGATATTACTGTGGAGCTCGTCAATGGGATATTTTATCAGGCGAGCTGCGATGGCGCCTCAGTGGCTATTATCGCCGACTACCCCGGACTGCTACCTACATCACGTGTAAGCCAAGCCGAAAACCCTGTCCTCCGAAGAGGACTCCTTTCTGATGCCATGCCTTACACCCGAAGTGTCGTGTCTTTGCAGAGAAGGCGGTCAGAGCGCGGGGCCGAGCCCCTAGGGATCCGTCGGCAAAGGGCGTCCGGATCGGGCAGGCTTAAGAGGAAGGCGGTTAGGGCCGAAACGCCACTACAGAGGTATGGTAAAAACCTGCTCTGTGATTATTGTATTTGAAATGTAACAATGCCCTTCATGTCCTAGTAGTAAGAGGAGTAGCTGGACTATATCCGGGGATCCTGCCAATCACGCCTCCACCAGCCGGATTCCAGAACCGGCTTCGAGAGAGGAGGTGGACGTGGGGCCGATGCCGCATTGTCCTCCGACAGAGGATGCGGATACGCTCTCCGCCATGAATTCCAAAGTAGAGAGCGCCATGAATCACCGCCGCCGATGGGCCGTACTTCGCAATAACATTTTTTCTGAAGAGGCTTTTAATGCTTTCAATTCGGGAGACGCATACATCCGAGCTGCTCAAGGCGGGCTTGCCCGAGCGACGGACCAGTATACCAAAGATATACGGGTAAGAAAATTTGATAAGCATGTATAGCAGTAGCCCCTGAGACTTGAAACGGTTGGAACAACAGTTTTAAGGATCAATGTATGCACAGATCCTTGTAGATAAGAATGAGCAATTGTCTCGAGAGATGGAGGAGTGCAAGACCCAGCTGAGGGTCGCGGTTGCCAAGTTGGAGGAATCCCAGAAGGCCTCATCTGGTAACATTTGTCTTAATTGTACGGAGACCTACCAGTTAGTAAGTGGCTTTTATTAACAGAAAATTATGCAGACCATCCTGGGGTGAATCCGAAGGTCGTAGGAGATAACGAGTCGCATCTCCAAAGGCAGCTAAAAGCTGGCGAGTGTATTCTCACGCGAGTTAGGCAGGAGAAGAACAATCTTCAAGATGCCAATGTCCGGCTGGACATCGAATTAAAAGATGTTCGCGCTCAACTGGCGGACTCCGTGAAGGAGAACAAAAGGCTTCGACGCGGCATTTATGGTAAGTGGCTAAACAAACTGCAGTATAGCTCAGCAGGGAAGCATATTGAATTTTTTTATTTGTAGGTATGTTAATGGGCCGCCCTGAGGAGGAGGTGCCTGCGTCTGCAGGCGATTTACTGCAGGACCTCTCACAACTGCACGAGCGAGCTCGGTAGGTGATGTAGGGCATTACTCTGGCCTTGTGGCCATCAAGCTTCCTGCCGAAGGGCATGGGGGAGCTTGTGGACATGCTTCAAGGAGCACGGTGGCGCTTCCATTTGTGGAAGATATCAGCCTGCCGACAAGGTGCGAGAGAAGCCTAGGCTATGGTCAAGACGCGCTACACCAAGCTGGACCCGAACCATATGGCCGAAGTCGGACCGGCGGGGCCAGATGGGCAAGAAATTCCCATGAGTCTGGTGTATGACCAGGTAGCGTTAGCCGCAAAGTATTCCCAATAGGATTGTAAGCTAGATAGCCTGTTGGATGGTATAGAGGAGGAATATAGTCAGTCCAAGTGACTGTGTAATTCAATGGACATAAGTAGTCCCTAGCCGGATTAAAATCATTTGTCATGGTGAACCATTTCGCTTCAGCCCCCGGATCCTATAGCCCTGGGTGTATCCGAATACCCGCTCAGTTATACAGAACCGGGGTATGCATGGAAACCAGGCGTGGGGGTCATAAGTGCTTGAACAGACAAGTACCCAACTAGTTATGTTATATTACATGGAGAATAGTTCCGTTAGGGGTTCCTTTCCCTGGGTATGCATGCGACGATGCACATGTCCGAACTGCGAACAAGGACGCAGGATACAAAACTTCTGGGGATTCACGTTGTAATAAACGAAAAACATCTTTTGTCCACCGACCGAATATTCCCTTAAGAATGCTAGCTTTCGGCTTCACCCAGTCTGAGGTACACATCCGGCTGAACCGGCAGTAACAATCGCAGAGGTGCTCCCCTTATGCCCAAGCCGAATTAACGGGAACGTAGGTCATAAACACAAGAGCCAGGCAACCCAGCATGGCCACATCTTAAGTCATATCGATGCATATAATGGTGAAGAAAAGGCACATATGGAAAAAGAACGCATATGTGATGGGCAAAAAGCTGTTAAAGTAATTATATTTAGCTTTCGTATAGGAAGCCCCCAGGTATTGTTTACACACCTAGTGTGGCCGGAGTGATCCGGGCGTCCGTACTATATTTAGTACTTTGTGTGAAGAGGAAAAAGGTCGAGAAAGGAAAAGGGAGGGAACATAATTAAAAAGGAGGGGTAAGGAGACGAACACTGAGTTCGGCGCTAGGCGTAGAATCTCCGGAGTCTGGCCGCATTCCACGGGTTCGGCTCGAGTCTGTTATCGGATGCATTACGTAAGCGGTACGCTCCTCCGGTGAGAACTTTATCAATGACAAAGGGACCCTCCCACTTAGGTTTGAGCTTGTTCTTCTTCTCCGGTATGCGTAGAACGAGTTCACCAATATTATAAGTTTTGGCCCACACTTCTCTGCTTTGGTACTGTCGAGCCTGCTGCTAATAGAATACGGAACGGGCTTTTGTGACGTCGCGTTCCTCCTCCAGGGCATCTAAGTTATCATGCCGATCTAACTCGGCTTACTTCTCTTCGTACATGCGCACGCGAGGCGAATCATGTATTATGTCGCAGGGTAGTACTGCTTCTGCACCGTACACCATGAAAAATTGTGTGTATCCGATGGTGCAATTCGGCGTGGTCCGCAGCCCCCAGAGTACGGAGTCGAGCTCTTCGACCCAGTGCGTGTCCGACTCTGTCAAGGATCGGACTAGTCTGGGTTTGATTCCGCTCATGATGAGACCATTTGCACGTTCGACCTGGCCGTTTGTTTGGGGATGGTAGACGGAGGCGTAATCGAGCTTTATGCCCATGTTGCCGCACCAAGTTTTCACTTCATCGGCCGTGAAGTTTGAGCCATTATCAGTGACGATGCTGTGGGGGACGCTGTATCAGTGTAAGACCCCGGATATGAAGTCTATCACTGGTCTGGATTCAGCCATTTTGACTGGTTTAGCTTCTATCCATTTGGTGAACTTGTCCACCATGACCAATACGTGTTTTTTCTTATGGCTTCCCGCTTTAAGGTGTCCCACCATATCCATCCCCCAGACCGCGAAGGGCCAAGTTATGGGGATTGTTTGGAGAGCGGCAGGGGGCATATGACTCTGATTGGCAAAGAGCTGGCAACCGACGCAATGTTGGACCAGATCCTATGCGTCTGCTTGGGCTGTCGGCCAATACAAGCCTATACGGAAGGCCTTGCTGACTAGTGCTCGAGCCACGATGTGGTGCTTGCCCAGTCTGGCATGGATTTCAGCCAAGAGCTACTGCCCTTCCTCTTCGGAGATGCACCGTTGGAGCTCTCCGGTCGCACTTCTCTTATAGAGTTCCCCTTCATGGACTTTGTAAGCTTTAGAGCGCCACACGATGCAACATGCTTCGTTTTGGTCTTCGGGGAGCTCCTTCCTATGCAGGTAGGCCAAGAAAGGCTCAGTCCACGAAGCGATTACAGCCATGATTTCGTGGGCCGAAGATGTTATTTCGGTGGTGGAGCCTCCGATTATGTCTGATGGTTCGGAATCTGGGGATGTATTCGGATCCGTGCTAGTGTTGCCGGACTCCCCTTCCCATACCATGGATGGCTTGAATAGCCTTCCCAGGAATATGTTGGGTGGGACAGGGTCGCGTTTAGCACCGGTGCGGGCGAGAATATCCGCCGCTTGATTGTTTTCTCGAGCCACATGGTGGAATTCGAGCCCCTCGAACCGAGCTGACATTTTGGGGACGGCATTACGGTAGGCCGCCATTTTTGGGTCCTTGGCATCAAAGTCTCCGTTTATTTGTGATATTGCGAGGTCTGAATCCCCGCGCACCTCCAGGCGTTGAATGCCCATAGAGACTGCCATCCGAAGACCGTGCAACAGAGCCTCGTATTCGGCTGCATTGTTGGAGTCTGTGTATAATATTTGGAGTACGTACTCGACCGTATCTCTGGTGTGAGACGTCAGGACTACACCTGCTCTTAGTCCGGCCAGCATTTTAGAGCCGTCGAAGTGCATGATCCAGTTAGAGTACGCGCCGTACTCTTTAGGGAGTTCGGCTTCTGTCCATTGGGCGACAAAGTCAGCCAGTACTTGCGACTTGATTGCCCGCCGTGGCTTGTATGTTATGTCGAACGGAAGGAGCTCAATGGCCCATTTAGCAATCCGGCCCGTAGCGTCGTGGTTATTTATTATATCGTTGAGTGGTACTTCGGAGGCCACCGTAATCCAACACTCTTGAAAGTAGTGTCTTAGCTTCCGGGATGCCATGAAGACCGCGTATTCTATTTTTTGATAGTGCGGGTATCAAGATTTGCATGGGGTGAGGACCGTGGATATGTAATATGCTGGCTTCTGGAGCGGAAATTTATATCCGTCAGCCTCTCGTTCGACGACGAGCACTGCGCTTACAACTTGATGTGTTGCAGCTATGTACAGCAGCATAGGTTCGCCAATATTTGGCGCTGTTAGGACTGGATTACTGGCCAATAAGGTCTTTATTTCGTCCAGTCCGGCCGCGGCTGCATCCGTCCACACGAAGTGTTCGGTGCACCGAAGAAGGCGGTAAAGAGGTAATGCCTTTTCTCCTAACCGGGAGATAAAGCGACTTAAGGCAGCCACGCATCCAGCTAGTTTCTGGATATGCTTGAGGTCTGTTGGGATAGCCAACTGCGACAGAGCTCTGATCTTTGCCGGATTCGCCTCAATTCCTCTATTGAAAACAATGAAGCCGAGCATCTTCCCAGAGGGTACGCCGAAAACACATTTTTCTGGGTTTAGCTTGATGTCGTATGTTCGGAGGTTTTCGAATGTAAGCCTCAAGTCGTCTATTAGGGTTTCGATGTGTCTTGTTTTTATGACCACGTCATCCACATACGCCTCCATTGTTTTGCCGATTTGCTTTTCCAGGCATGTTTGAATCATGCGTTGATAGGTTGCGCCGGCATTTTTAAGCCCGAAAGGCATAGTGTTGAAGCAGAAAGGACCGTATGGCGTTATGAAAGTTGTTGCAGCCTGGTCGGACTCTGCCATCTTTATTTGATGGTATCCAGAGTATGCGTCGAGGAAACATAGTGAGTCATGTCCTGCAGTGGCGTCGATGATTTGATCAATGCGAGGGAGGGGAAAGGGATCCTTGGGGCAAGTTGTGACGTCCCCGATTCAATTGTACACTAATCATGCACGCAAACGTGTACGATCAAAATCAGGGACTCACGGGAAGATATCACAACACAACTCTAGATTAAAATAATTCATACAAGCATCATATTACAAGCCAGGGGCCTCGAGGGATCGAATACAAGTGCTCGACACAAGAGTTAGCGGAAGCAACAATATCTGAGTACAGACATAAGTTAAACAAGTTGCCATAAGATGGCTAGCATAAACTGGGATACAGATCGAAAGAGGCGCAGGCCTCCTGCCTGGGATCCTCCTAAACTACTCCTAGTCGTCGTAAGCGGCCTGCACGTAGTAGTAGGCACCTCCGGTGTAGTAGGAGTCGTCGTCGACGGTGGTGTCTAACTCCTGGGCTCCAGCATCTGGTTGCGACAACCAGGTAGAAGGGAAAGGGGGAAAAGAGGGAGAAAAGCAACCCTGAGTACTCATCCAAAGTACTCACAAGTAAGGAGCTACACTACATATGCATGGGTATATGTGTAAAAAGGCAATATCGGTTGACTGAACTGCAAAATGCCAGAATAAGAGGGGGATAGCTAGTCCTATCGAAGACTACGCTTCTGGTAGCCTCCGTCTTGCAGCATGTAGAAGAGAGTAGATTGTAGTCCTCCAAGTAGCATCGCATAGCATAATCCTACCCGGCGATCCTCCCCTCGTTGCCCTGTGGAAAAGCGATCACCGGGTTGTCTGTAGAACTTGTCTGGGTGTGTTTTATTAAGTATCCAGTTCTAGTTGTCATAAGGTCAAGGTACAAATCCGGGTCGTCCTTTTACCGAGGGACACGCTATTCGAATAGATAAACTTCCCTGCAGGGGTGCACCACATAACCCAACACGCTCGGTCCCATTTGGCCGGACACACTTTCCTGGGTCATGCCCGGCCTTGGAAGATCAACATGTCGCAGCCCTACCTAGGCACAACAGAGAGGTCAGCACGCCGGTCTAAATCCTATGGCGCAGGGGTCTGGGCCCATCGCCCATTGCACACCTGCACGTTGTGAGGGCGGCCGGAAGCACAACTAGCCCCCTTAATACAAGAGCAGGCTTACGTTCCAATCCGACGCGCGCTGCTTAGTTGCTGACGTCATGAAGGCTTCGGCTGATACCACGACGTCGAGTGCCCATATCTCTCCCACGTAGTTGGTTAGTGCGTATAGGCCAGTGGCCAGACTCAGATCAAATACCAAGATCTCATTAAG
>NW_025227110.1:0-11440 GCF_018294505.1 Triticum aestivum | reverse complement strand
AGCACCTATGGAGGCTCAAGGGGGACGCCGCGTGATGAAATATGAGTTTTTATTTGTTGAACTATATAATTTGTATTGAACTATTTGTTGTTGTAGTATTTTGTTGAAGTATTTGATTTTTCTGTGATGAAATATGTGATAAGGAATAATTGTGTTGATAATTGAACGCCGAGACACGGCGAAACCACGCCGAATATGGGCCTATTCTCGCCCATATGGGCCATTTATTCGCTGAAATTGGGCTGCAAAGTGGGCCAATTTCGGTGCCTGGGGGCGAGCTGGGGGCGACGACTGGGCGCAAAACCGCCCAGCGCCGAGTGTATCGCCGGCTCGCCCCCAGGGGGCGATTTGTATGCGTCCTGGGGGGGCCAACGGCTGGAGATGCCCTTATCCCATTGCTAGTGCGGCTCGGTTCCTGGTGCTACTGTAGCCTGCTACCACCGGCTGCAGCTGCTACTAGCCATGGCCACAGCGATGGCCAAGAGTGCGTGTGTGTGTGTGTGTCGTAGGTGTGTGGTGTGTGTGTGGCCGGCTATTCCACAGCCGTGTGTGGCCGGCCCTTGTTAGATTAGGATTAAAATTAGTACTAAGTTAGTCTAATAGTAGATGTCATGTAGACCACTGTTAGCTTTTTTTTAAAAGCTAATTAAAAAATGTGGAAGTCAATGACACATGGGACCCACTTGCACTATTCGTCTATTGACTAGTCAAATATTGACTGGATCAACTCTGCTCACTGAACCTACTTGTCATGCACTCTGGCTGGCACTGCCCTAGGTGGCAAATGTATTTACTGTTACTTTCGAATTAAATAAATTCCATAAATTTTAGAAAATGATTAAAACTTTGGAAAATCATATAAGATAAACCGTAGCTCGGATTAAAATACTTTGTGCATGAAATTTGCTCAGAATGACGAGACGAATCCGAATACGTGGTCTGTTCGTCCGCAACACGTCCCTAGAATAGCGAACATGCTATCTTTTCCCTCCGGTTCATCTGTATGTTAGACGTCCGGAACTGGGAAAACTTTCATGGATGTTTTCCCCCTTCGCCAGTATCGCCTAACGCTGCGTTAGAACACCTCTAGCACCGCTTGTTGTCTTGTTATGCATATGTTTGCGTGTATTTACTGTTTCTTCCACCTCTTCTCTCCGGTAGACCCCGAGACCGGTGTTGGTGCCTCTATGATCGACTACGTCATCGACGACACTTCCACACCCTTTCATTGGAGCTTCCAGGCAAGCCCCCTCCTTGATCATCCAGATATCGCCCATTCCATTATCTCATGCTTGCATTAGATTTTGCTAGTGTAATTGATTGCTCCTATTCTGATGCATAGCCTGCTTTTATAGCCTGCTATTGTACCTTACCTGCTTACCCTAAACTGCTTAGTATAGGTTGGTTAGTGACCCCAACTTGTCTTTGTTGCCCCTACTTCATCAACGACGCCTCGATCAACGTGATTGACAACCAGAGCCCGACACCTCACATCACATCACGCCCCTTTTGATGCTTGACTCTACAGAGTTACCATCGAGTGCCGAGGGTGCCCCTTTTGATGCTCGACTCTGTAGTGTAGCTATTCGGTCATGGTCAACGAGGGTGGTTCCTCCTTCACCATTCCTGATACGGCTCTGTCATGCAACACCTCAAGTGTGAACCTCGAGGGTGGCTCCTCTTACGTTCACCTTGATGATTACATCGAGTGGAATCCATCGAGGGTGGTTCCTCGGGTTTTCCCCTTGATGTTTGGACACACGGTTACCTTGACTTTACTTGATACCATTGTTGAAGTCGGGTCGACCCTGAGGGGTACCGGCGAGTTGATGTGAAAGTCGGGCGTGCCCGTAGAGCACCCGCGAGTTTTCCATGTGGCACGGCCGGGCAGTCTGGGCCCTTGTCGTAAGTCCATGAGACGGGGCGACGGGGTCACATTATCGTGAGTCTCTGCTCATCTCCGCGAGCCCCCAATGCACTAATAGGTTTGGGTATTTTTTCTGAGTTGGCCTCTGATACGTCTCCAATATATCTATATTTTTTTGATTGTTCCATGCTATTATATTACCCGTTTTGGATGTTTATGGGCTTTACTTTACACTTTTATATCATTTTTGGGACTAACCTACTAATTGGAGGCCCAGCCCGAATTGCTGTTTTTTTGCCTATTTCAGTGTTTCAAAGAAAAGGAATATCAAACGGAGTCCAAACGGGAGGAAACCTTAGGGAGCGATCTTTTTGGAACTAATGCGAACCTGGAGACTTGGAGAGTAAGTCAAGCAACAAGCGAGGCGTCCACGAGCGTGCCCGGCGCGCCCCCTACAGTTGGGCGCGCCCCCACCCTCGTGGGCCCCTCGAGCATCCGCCGACGTACTTCTTTCTCTGATATATACCCACGTACCCCGAGAACATCAGAACATACCACGAAAACCTAATTCCACCATCGCAACCTTCTGTATCCGCGAGATCCCATCTTGGAGCCTTCGCCGGCGCTCCGCCGGAGGAGGAATCGACCATGGAGGGCCTCTACATCATCTCCAAGGCCTCTCCGATGAGTTGTGAGTAGTTTACCACAGACCTTCAGGTCCATAGTTATTAGCTAGATGGCTTCTTCTCTCTGTTTGAATCTCAATACAAAGTTCTCCTCGATCTTCTTGGAGATCTATTTGATGTAACTCTTTTTGCGGTGTGTTTGTCGAGATCCAATGAATTGTGGGTTTATGATCAAGTTTATCTATGAGAAATATAAGAATCTCCTCTGAATTCTTTTATGTGTGATTAAGTTATATTTGCAAGTCTCTTCGAATTATCAGTTTGGTTTGGAATACTAGATTGATCTTTCTTGCAATGGGAGAAGTGCTTAGCTTTGGGTTCAATCTTGCGGTGTCCTTTCCCAGTGACAGCAGGGGCAGCAAGGTATGTATTGTATTGTTGCCATCGAGAATAAAAAGATGTGGTTTATAACATATTGCATGAGTTTATCCCTTTACATCATCTTCTTTCTTAATGGGTTACTCTGTTCTTTATGAACTTAATACTCTAGATGCATGCTGGATAGCGGTCGATGTGTGGAGTAATAGTAGTAGATGCAGGCAGGAGTCGGTATACTTGTCACGTACGTGATGCCTATATACATGATCATGCCTGGATAATGTCATAATTATTCGCTTTTCTATCAATTGCTCGACAGTAATTTGTTCACCCACCGTAAAACTTATGCTATCTTGAGAGAAGCCACTAGTGAAACCTATGGTCCCTGGGTCTATCTTTTATCATACAAGTTTACAATCTACTTTTATTTGCATCTTTACTTTTCCAATCTATATCATGAAAATACCAAAAATATTTATCTTATCATATTATGTATATCAGATCTCACTTTCGTAAGTGGCCGTGAAGGGATTGACAACCCCTTTATTGCGTTGGTTGCGAAGTTCTTGTTTGTTTGTGTAGGTGCGTGGAACTTCTGAGGAGCCTCCTACTGGATTGATACCTTGGTTCTCAAAAACTAAGGGAAATAGTTACGCTACTATTGTTGCATCACCCTCTCCTCTTCAAGGAAAACCAACGCAAGCCCAAGACGTAGCAAGAAGGATTTCTGGCGCCGTTGCCGGGGAGGTCTTCGCTCAAGTCAAGACATACCAACTACACATCACAAACTCATCTCCCTCGCATTACATTATTTGCCATTTGCCTCTCGTTTTCCTCTCCCCCACTTCACCCTTGCTGTTTTATTCGCCCTCTCTTTCCCAACCTCCTCTCTCTTTCGCTTGTCTTCTTGTGTTCCTGTTTGCCCTTATGGCTTTGCCTAAGAACACTAACCTTCATCTTAGAAGGTTGGAAGAGATTGAATTGAACGCTAGAAGTTTTATGACTTTACAATTTGAGCATAATAGTTTCTTCAGAAAATAGCATAAAGAACAAAAAGCTTTATGGATTATATGAACAAAGATCTTGATGATATGTCTAAGGAATTTTATGGTTTGAACTCTCAAATTACTCATCTTGAAAAATCAATAGCCCAAATTTCTGATAAGCAAGCCACCTTGGTCAATAAGATGGCTGCCAAACCAGAAGGATTAGGGGAAAATAATGATGAAGATCTAAAAGTTATTGATGTGTCCCCTATTAAATCTTTGTTTTGCAATATGAATCTTAATAATGATGGGGCTGGAGATGAGTCAACTTTAGTTAAAAGGCGTCCCAATGATTCGGAGTTTTTAGATCTGGATGCTAAATTTGGTAAAAGTGGGATTGGAGAGGTCAAGACTTTAAATAGCATTGAACCCACTATCTTGTATTTCAAGTAATTTAATTATGATAATTCTTGTTTAGTAGATTGTATTTCCTTGTTGCAATCCGTGTTGAATTCTCCTCATGCTTATAGTCAAAATAAAGCTTTTACCAAAGATATTGTTGATGCCTTGATGCAATCTTATTATGAATAATTTGGAAGTTTCTATACCTAGAAAACTTTATGATGAGTGGGAACCTACTATAAAGATTAAAATTAAAGATCATGAGTGTTATGCTTTGTGTGATTTGGGTGCTAGTGTTTCCACAATTCCGAAAACTTTATGTGATATTCTAGGTTTCCATGATTTTGATGATTGCTCTTTAAATTTGCACCTTGCATATTCCACCATTAAGAAACCAATGAGAAGGATCAATGATGTTATTATTGTTGCAAATAGGAACTATGTGCCCGTAGATTATATCGCTCTTGATATAGATTGCAATCTTTCATGTCCTATTATTCTTGGTAGACCTTTCCTTAGAACGATTGGTGCAATTATTGATATGAATGAATGGAATATTAGATTCCAATTTCCATTAAGGAAAGGCATGGAACACTTTCCAAGAAAGGAAGTTAAATTACCTTACGAATCTATCATGCGAGCTACTTATGAATTGAGTGCCAAAGATGGCACTACTTAGATCTATCCCCGCTTTTATGCCTAGCTTGGGGCGTTAAACAATAGCGCTGGTGGGGAGGCAACCCAATTTTATTTTCTTTTTTTTCTTTTTGATGATGTTTAGTAATAAATTTTTCCTCTAGGTTCTGTTTAGATGTGTTTTCATGTTTTAATTAGTGTTTGTGCCAAGTAGAACCTATAGGATAACCTACGGTGTTAGTTAATTTGATTCTGCTGAAAAATAGAAACTTTGCACGCACGAAAATAATTTTAGAAATTCACAGAAACGTGATTTTGCGTTGATTCTTTTTGATGTAGATAAATAGACAAATTTCTCAGGACTTGTTATTTTGGTAGGAGTTTTGGAGGTCCAGAAGTATTCGATAGTTACAGATTGCTTCAGACTGCTCTGTTTTTGACGGATTCTGTTTTTCGTGTGTTCTTTGCTTATTTTGATGCATCTATGGCTAGTATCAGTGGTTATAAACCATAGAGAAGTTGGAATACAGTAGGTTTAAAACCAATATAAATAAAGAATGAGTTCATTACAGTACCTTATGTGGTGGTTTTTTTTCTTGCACTAACAGAGCTTATGAGATTTCCTGTTGAGTTTTGTGTTGTGAAGTTTTCATGTTTTGGGTAAAGATTTGATGGACTTTGGAATAAGGAGTGGCAAGAGCCTAATCTTGGGGATGCCAATGGCACTCCAAGATATTCAAGGACAACCAAAAGCCTAAGCTTGGGGATGCCCCGGAAGGCATCCCCTCTTTCGTCTTCGTCTATCAGTAACTTTACTTGGAGCTATATTTTTATTCGCCACATGATATGTGTTCTGCTTGGAGCGTCTTGTATGATATTAGTCTTTGCTTTTTTGATTACCACAATCATCCTTGCTGTACACACCTTTTGGTATAAGCCCACTTGATTTAGAATTTATTAGAATACGCTATGTGCTTCACTTATATCTTTTGAGCTAGATAATTTTTGATCTAGTGCTTCACTTATATCCTTTCGAGCACGACGCTGGCTTAATTTTGTAGAAATTGTTGATCTCTCATGCTTCACTTTTGAGAGTCTCTTAGAACAGCATGGTATTTGCTATGGTTATAAAATTGGTCCTAGAATGATGGGCATCCAAGTTGGGTATAATAAAAACTATCATAGAAAGTGAATTGGATGCTATGATCAATTTGATACTTGATAATTGTTTTGAGATATAGAGGTAGTAATATTAGAGTCATGCTAGTTGGGTGATTACGAATATAAAGAATACTTGTGTTGAAGCTTGTGATTCCCGTAGGATGCACGTATGGTGAACCTCTTTTTGATGAAGTTGGAGCACAATTTTATTTATTTATTGTCTTCCTTATGAGTGGCGGTCGGGGATGAGTGATGGTATTTTCCTACCAATCCATCCCCCTATGAGCATGCGCGTAGTACTTTGTTTTCAATGACCTGTAGATTTTTGTAATAAGTTTATGAGTTCTTTATGACTAATGTTGAGTCCATCGATTATACGCACTCTCACCCTTCCACCATTGCTAGCCTCTCTTGTGCCGCCCAACTTTTGCCGGTACCATACACCCACCATATACCTTCCTCAAAACAGCCACCATACCTACCTATTATGACATTTCCATAGGCATTCCGAGATATATTGCCATGCAACTTTCCACCGTTCCGTTTATATGACACACATCATCATTTCATATTGCTCTTTGCATGATCATGTAGTTGACATCGTATTTGTGGCAAAGCCACCTTCATAATTTTCATACATGTCACTATTGATTCATTGAATATCCCGGTACACCGCCGGAGGCATTCATATAGAGTCATATTTTGTTCTAAGTATCGAGTTGGAATCTTGAGTTGTAAGTAAATAAAAGTGTGATAATCTTCATTATTAGATCATTGTCCCAGTGAGGAAAGGATGATGGAGACTATGATTCCCCCACAAGTCGGGATGAGACTTCGGACTTTATAAAAAAAGCAAAGAAAGGCCAAATGAAAAAAAGAGAAAGGCCAAATAAAAAATGAGAGAAAAAGAGAGAAGGGACAATGCTACTATCCTTTTTACCACACTTGTGCTTCAAAGTAGCACCATTATCTTCATGATAGAGAGTCTCCTATGTTGTCACTTTCATATACTAGTGGGAATTTTTCATTATAGAACTTGGCTTATATATTCAAATGATGGGCTTCCTCAAAATGCCCTAGGTCTTCGTGAGCAAGAAAGTTGGATGCACACCCACTTAGTTTCTTTTGTTGAGCTTTCATACATTTATAGCTCCTGTGCATCCGTTTCATGGCAATCCCTACTCACTCACATTGATATCTATTAATGGGCATCTCCATAGCCCGTTGATACACCTAGTTGATGTGAGACTATATTGTCCTTTTTTGTCTTCTCCACAACCATCATTCTACTCCACATATAGTGCTATGTCCATGGCTCACGCTCATGTATTGCGTGAAAGTTGAAAAAGTTTGAGATTACTAAAGTATGAAACAATTGCTTGGCTTGTCATTGGGGTTGTGCATGATTAAATACTTTGTGTGATGAAGATAGAGCAACAGCCAGACTATATGATTTTGTAGGGATAACTTTCTTTAGCCATGTTATTTTGAGAATACATGATTGCTTTGATTAGTATGCTTGAAGTATTACTATTTCTTATGTCAATATGAACTTTTATTTTGAATCATTTGGATCTGAACATTCATGCCACAATAAACAAAATTACATTGAGAATTATGCTAGGTAGCATTCCACATCAAAAATTCTGTTTTTATCATTTACCTTCTCGAAGACGAGCAGGAATTAAGCTTGGGGATTCTTGATACGTCTCCAACGTATCTATAATTTTTGATTGTTCCATGCTACTATATTACCCGTTTTGGATGTTTATGGGCTTTACTTTACACTTTTATATCATTTTTGGGACTAACCTACTAATCGGAGGCCCAGCCCGAATTGCTGTTTTTTGCCTATTTCAGTGTTTCGAAGAAAAGGAATATCAAACGGATTCCAAACGGGATTAAACCTTCGGGAGCGATCTTTTTGGAACAACTACAAACCTGGAGACTTGGAGTGGAAGTCAAGCAACAAGCAAGGAGGCCACGAGGGTGCCCGGTGCGCCCTGTACAGGTGGGCGCGCCCCCACCCTCGTGAGCCCCTCGAGCGTCCACCTACCTACTTCTGCCTCCTATATATACCCACGTACCCCGAGAACATCATAACAGACCACGAAAACCTAATTCCACCACCGCAACCTTCTGTATCCGCGAGATCCCATCTTGGAGCCTTCGTCGGTGCTCCGCCGGAGGCGGGATCGACCACGGAGGGCCTCTACATCATCTCCAAGGCCTGTTCGATGAGTTGTGAGTAGTTTACCACGGACCTTCGGGTCCATAGTTATTAGCTAGATGGCTTCTTCTCTCTCTTTGAATCTCAATACAAAGTTCTCCTCTATCTTCTTGGAGATCTATTCGATGTAACTCTTTTTGCGGTGTGTTTGTCGAGATCCGATGAATTGTTGGTTGATGATCAAGTTTATCTATGAGAAATATTAGAATCTCCTCTGAATTCTTTTCTGTGTGATTAAGTTATATTTGCAAGTCTCTTCAAATTATCATTTTTCTTTGGTCTACTAGATTGATGTTTCCTACAATGGGAGAAGTGCTTAGCTTTGGGTTCAATCTTGCGGTGTCCTTTCCCAGTGACAGCAGGGGCAGCAAGGCACATATTGTATTGTTGCCATCGAGGATAAAAAGATGGGGTTTATATCATATTGCATGAGCTTATCCCTCTGCATCATGTCATCTTTCTTAATGCGTTACTCTGTTCTTTATGAACTTAATACTCTAGATGCATTCTGGATAGCGGTCGATGTGTGGAGTAATAATAGTAGATGCAGGCTAGAGTCGGTCTACTTCTCACGGACGTGATGCCTATATACATGATCATGCCTAGATAATCTCATAATTATTCACTTTTCTATCAATTGCTCGACATTAATTTGTTCACCCACCATAATACTTTTGCTATCTTGAGAGAAGCCACTAGTGAAACCTATGGTCCCCGGGTCTATCTTTTATCATATAAGTTTACAGTCTTTTTTTATTTGCATCTTTACTTTTCCAATCTATATCATAAAAATAACAAAAATATTTATCTTATCATATTATCTCTATCAGATCTCACTTTCGCACATGGCCGTGAAGGGATTGACAACCCCTTTATTGCATTGGTTGCGAGGTTCTTGTTTGTTTGTGTAGGTGCGTGGGACTTCTAAGGAGCGTCCTACTGGATAGATACCTTGGTTCTCAAAAACTGAGGGGAAATACTTAGGCTACTATTGCTGCATCACCTTTTCCTCTTCAAGGAAAACCAACGCAAGCTCAAGACGTAGCAGCCTCTGGCCTTTACGCACTAACCACCACGCGAGAATAGATATGGGCCTCGACGTCGCTCTATCAGCCGAAGCTTTGTCAGACGTCCAGTTCAGCAGTGCGGCACGGTCGGATCGTGCTGGCCATCCGAGGCGGTGCTGGTATTCACCCTGCGCGCAACGACCCGGAGTGCTGCGGGCGATGGGCCCAAGACCTCAGCGTGCTTAGGATGTAGACCGACGGGAACCTCTCTGCTGAGCCTAGTTAGGGCTGCGATGTGTTGATCTTTCGAGGCCGGGCATTGACCCGAGAAAGGTGTGTCCGGCCAGAGTGATCAAGCGTGTTGGGTAACGTGGTGCACCCTTGCAGGGAAGATATATATTCAAATACCGTGTCCACGGTAATGGACATTTAGACTTATATCCTGATCTTATATAACTAGAAATGGATACTTGAGACATGTGATGGATACGCGGCTCCGAGATTGCTTTCTCACAGGGAGTCGAGGAAGGATCTCTAAGCGTTAATGTTACAACATGTTTGATAGTTATAAACTTCCATTCTTTACTCTTCTACATGCTGCAAGATACTTGGAGCTGCTTGAAGATGCTAGTATTTGATAGGCTAGGCCTTCCCCTCTATTGTGACATTCTGCAGTTCAGTCCAAAGATACAAACCTTCCATTTGATACCAATGCATACTTAGTATAGATCTGATGCTTGCGAGTACTTTGGATGAGTACTCACGGTTGCTTTGCTACCCCTTTCCCCCCTTCTTTCTTCTTTCCGGTTGATGCAACCAGATGATGGATCGCTGGGGCCAGATGCCACCGGCGATGGATGCTACTACATGGAGACCACCGACGACCAGGAGTAGTTAGGAGGTCCCAGGCAGGAGGCCTTGCCTCTTCGATCGTGTTGCTTTTGTGCAAGCCTTCTTAAGGCATCCTGGTTTAACTTATGTGTGTACTCAGATATTGTTGCTTCCGCTGACTCTTGTGTATCGAGCTATGTATTCGAGCCCTCGAGGCCCGTGGCTTCTAATATAAAGCTTGTATTCTTTTATTTGTGTTTAGAGTTGTGTTGTGGTATCTTCCCGTGAGTCCCTGATCTTGATCATACAGATTTGCGTGTATGATTAGTGTACGATTGAATCGCGGGCATCACAAGTTGGTATCAGAGCCGACTGCCTGTAGGATCCCCCTTTCCAACTTCTTGGCCAAAGTTGAGTATAGTCTTTGAAAAACTAATTTACTAACATGGTTGTGTGGCTTATGGGCCTGATAACCCACAAGTATAGGGATTGCAACTGTTTTCGAGGGTAGAGTATTCAACCCAAATTTATTGATTCGACAGAAGGGGAGCCAAAGAATATTCTCAAGTATTAGAAGTTGAGTTGTCAATTCAACCACACCTAGATAACTTAGTATCTGCAGCAAGGTATTTAGTAGCAAAGTAGTATGATAGTAACGGTAACAGTGGCAAAAGTAACAGCAACAGTTTGTTGTAATTGTACCAGTAGAACGGTAAAGTAAATAAGAAAAGCACAATATGTGAAAATCTCGTAGGCATTGGATCAGTGATGGATAATTATGTCGGATGCGATTCTTCATGTAATAGTTATAACATAGGGTGACACAGAACAGCTCCAATTCATCAATGTAATGTAGGCATGTATTTGAAAGTGCATTATGTCGACTAGAGGGGAGGTGAATAGGCGATTTTTATGAATTCTTCACTGAGGAATTTGCCGGTGAGGAAATTCCTTAGCGAAGAACTATTAGCAGCGGAATAAGTACTCAGAAGTAAGTATGACAGAATACAAGCATGGTCATCATGATGAAATGAAGACTAGCACAGAGTACAGGAAGCGTAATCACAGGATAACACAAGATGAAGACAAACAGACTGAAGAAATTGAACTGAGGAAATTGAGAAAGTCTTCAGTCAAAGTCTTCAAACACAGATATGAACAAACACTCAACACAGTAATGAGGAAATGAAAAGGTTGAGGAAATAGAACCAGTAGGTTGGTGAAGACAATGATTTGGTAAACCAGTTCCAACTGTTGTCTCAGTTGTACGTCTGGTTGGAGCAGTTGAGTATTTAAACTCGAGGACACGCAGTCCC
>NW_025227109.1:1427-36898 GCF_018294505.1 Triticum aestivum | reverse complement strand
TTTTTCTTTCCTTTTTTCTCTCTTTTTTTTCTTTATCTTCTTTTTCTCCCTCTTTCCAAGACAAACTAGATAAGATGCAGATTCGATCAGGCGAAGATGTGAGTGACCTCAACTATGATTATGACAATAAACAGTGCGTAGCACGTGGTGGAAATTGGTGGATTGGATGGTGGACAGCGGATGGGATAATGATGCAGCGGCTGCGTGACTAATGTGAACAGAACTCGAAACTCTAAAGGAACTAGACACTAAGACCAGCAACTCGACACGGCGATGCAACCGATAATTCAATAATGCAAACAATGAATAGAAAATTGCAAAGGCTCAGACTGGCTTGGATAAAGGATGAACAGATCTAACTTTTTTTTGTGGCTTTTTCTTGGACAATAGGTAAGAAAATAAATCTAATCTAGGAAAAACTGGAAATTCTCACCGAGCAACCTGAAAACTGATACCACTTGATAGAGGCGGGGGTGTCCCGATCTTTCGATGAGATGATAACTATCGATTTGGTGGAGAAGACTTTGACGATTCGACTACAAACGTGCACGACGTTGCGCCTTAGCAATCGCTAAACCAACTCCGAGAGGTTATTGACCACGCCAGAGCACAATCAACCTGACCACGAAGGTCTATTCCTGCAAGCAATCGAAGAACAAGCAAGAATATGATAAAGCAATCTGAATATTGCGAATATAGATGAAGTATTGATAAAGGTGGGGATCCGTAAACGGTCTTGGTCTGGTCGTTGGACACAAACAAAGTACACGAAGTTGCAATGGCTAACTTTTAACTAAACAAATCCCAAAGAAAAAGCTACTAGATGAATCTACTTATATAGGAGCAAGGGGTGGCGGCCAAGGAGGTGGGAGGACGTCCCAAGGCAGCCTAAAACTAAATCTAGGTCGTACAAGGCCAATGGGCCCAAGTGGAGGTGATGTAACACCTTTGGACTTGTAGTTTGACTCGGATTCTGCTGCAGCATCAGATTGTTTCGTCCACAACTCAACGCTCCGGACGAATTTGAAGGTGATTCCAATTGGGTTGGAAAGTGCACGAAATCTAGTTTCCAACAAAAAAAGAATCACCCAATTCGGAGTCCGTATGAAAAACTTGTGTGCGTTTTGAGTCAGGTATGTATGTGCAGTCCGAATCTGAATCCAGAACGTGAGAGACTTGGACTCTATCTTCTCTTGGGCCAAAAGTGACGTGAGAGAACTTTTTGGACAGCAAATAAACATCTCTTTCTTCCTTATCTTCATATGTGGATTGTATAAATGTCCCATACACCTGCAATTAGACAAAACACAAAAGTGTGTGAAGTATTTTTGTTCTGGATAACATAAATAGATTATTGAATAGTTTGCACTAGAAATCACCTGACAAATATGCATATATGCAATATTTTTGGTCATATCCAAGGTAGTCATGTCCTCATCAGCAAGGAAACACGAATCGGAAATTAGATGGATCTCAAAAACAAACCTAATATGCAAGGAACTCGGATTGGTGGTGGATATATGGTGGTAGGATATGGCAGCAGTGGTGGTATATGATAGCGGTGGTGGTATATGGATATGGATAGGTGGTATATGGCAGCGTTGGTGGGATATGGTAGCGGTGGTGGTATATGGCAGCGGTGGTGGTATAAGGCAGCATTGGTGGGATATGGCAGCGGTGGTGGTATATGGCAACAACGATGAAGATGGTGCGGCGGCGGCGTGACAAACTGTGACAGAACTCGAAACTCTAAAGGAGTACACGCTAGGACCAGCAACTAGACACGGCGATGCAACAGCAAATTCAACAAAGCAAAACACTAAAAAGATTATGCAAAGGCTCAGATTGTTTCGGATATGATGAACTAACCCTAATTTTTTTGTGGCTTTTTCATGGACTGTAGGTATGAAGAACCGACTCAATCTAAACTACAAAAAACTGTAAAATCTCACCGAGCAACCTGGAAATCTGATACCACTTGATAGAGGCAAAGGTGTCCCGTCTTTCTATGAGATGATGGATATCGCTTTAGTGGAAGTCGACTTTGACGATCCGACTACGAACGTGCGAGGACGTCTCGCCTTAGCAACCGCTAAACCAACTCAGAGAGGTTATTGACCACGCCGGAGCACGATCAACCTGACCACGAGGGTATGTTTCCTGCGAGCAAATGAAGAACAAAGAAACTGAGATTGCAATCTGGATATTGCGAATATAAGATGAAAGCTTTATTGATCAAGGTGGGGTTCTGTGACGTCTTTGTCCGGTCGTTGAACACAAACAAAGTACGCGAAGTTGCAGCTATGGCAAACTTTAATCTAAACAAAACCCAAAGTCTAAACGGTGCCCTAAGGGCTGTATATATGGAGGAAGAGGGGGTGAATTTTGTGGCCCTTGGTTGAGGGGTCCAAAACTAACCCTATCTCTTGTTTCCCCACACATACGGACTCTAAAAATAGCATATACTTATGTATTTTGAAATTACATGAGCCTGGCCGAATAATAAGGTGACGCAACACCTAGAATAGCCTCTGGACGAAATTTATGAAGTGACATCTTGTATATTTCGTCCAAGGCTTCATGCACTCATTATGGTGGCTTCAAAGTCCTGAAATTATCACTTGTAACTCCGTTCTTGTTCCCCTTGCGCATGCCATCATCTCCATGCTTGTTCTTGCTCCAATGTTCATCCTTCTCCAAGCTAGGCCCTTCATTTTTAAGCAAAACAAATGTATCCAATTTAGGCAGCATCATATTCTCATGAACATTAGAATAATTACCAAGAAACGAAAGTACCTGATAATTTAATTGGCGTGCGCGAGCTCTAGTAATTGGTCCAGTATATCTAGCAGTAGGGGTTGTGGGTGTAACAATGGTATTGATGTCCTCAAAAAAAGAGGTTGGTTTCCAAAAAAAAAAGAGTCTGGAAACCACCCTCCGTTTAGGCCCAAAATTTTCGGAAAACGCACTTGACAAAAAATTTTCTGGCTATCCTATTTTTAGGTGTTTCTAAGCGTATTGAGACAGTCGCCGTTATAGAAAGTTTTTTTTGACCCGTTTCCAGTTTTTGGGTCCGGGCAGTCAAAAAAAAATTTGGTCACAAAAATTTCGTGCCCATCCTGTCAGTTTGACCTGGGAAGAGTTTTGAGACACTCGCCATTATAGTGATTTTTCGCAAAAAAAAAAGAGAGCAGCGCAAAAAAAAAAGCAGCGCAAAAAAAAGAGCGAAAAAAAATTCGAGAGTGTGCTTTTCCCTTGTTTACGTGCAGCGCCGTGATTTTGTTAGTGTTCTAGGCTCGCGTCTCTAGCACGGTCTAGCCTAGGACCAGCACAGTACCGTCGTTGAGCGTTTATTCAACTTTGCATCTCTGAATTGATTATTGCTGACCCTTTTTGCTACCATATTATAAGCCTTCCCAGCTCCACATACATCTACGTCGTGCGTTTGACTCTCCCTGGTAATCGCTCTATCCAAGCTTTGAGAAGTTTTGACTACAACGGTTGCCGATCACCACCTGCTGCTGGGTAAGAACTGGTAAGAATTTGAGGTTTGCTTGACGGGTTTGTGATACACCACCACAACTTCTTAGTAGTCTGTAGGATCATATTCTTGTGTGTTTCTATTGCTGCTAACCATGCCAGGATCACAAGCCGACGAGATTGACTGGGAGAACTTATCGAACAAGGAGCTTCATGATAAGATTCAGCAAATGATGACTGAACAGGTGCAAGATGTGCTGAACAATTTTGAAGAGGCCATGGAGAAGATTACTGGCCTTGAGAAGACGTCCGAAACAAAGCTCGATAACAGATTTAATGAACTGCTTGCGCGTCTTCCACCACCGGCTGCACCTGTCGCACCTCTGCAACAACAACAACTACGCCCCCTTCCGAATCAGTATGGACGAGCACAACGTGTTCCTATTGAGCCAGGACAAAATTCTGGTGCCGCTGCTACTGCTGTTGGTGCTTCTTTGGCTCATGCTACTGCTGCTGCTGGTACCCAGGAGGGTGATGATTATGTGGGAGATTATGAGGATGAGGTTGATCAAAATCCGAACTACGTGCAGCCACCAGCACCACCACCACCAGGTCGACCTCAGGTATATATTCGTAATGGTAGGCCTGCACCACCACCTCAGGTACGAGATGATGTCCATATTCCTAAACTGAAAGTGAATATTCCACCATTTGAGGGTAGATATGTTCCTGATATATATCTTACTTGGGAGTTAGAAACTGAACAACGTTTTACATGTTTACAATATCCCGAGGAGAGACGGGTTGCTGCTGCTGTTTGTGCTTTCACTAGTTTTGCATGTGTCTGGTGGTCTGAACATTGTAGATTATATCCTATTCCAACTACTTGGGCTGCTTTGAAAACCGTTATGCGTACGCGTTGGGTTCCACCATATTATCAACGTGAATTGCTTCAAAAATTTCAGCGTTTAAGACAAGGAAAAAATTGTGTAAAAGAATATTATCAGGAATTACAAACTGGCATGATTCGATGTGGTATTGTTGAGGAGAATGAAGCTATGCTTGCACGTTTTCTGGGTGGATTAAATAGAGAGATTCAGACCATTCTAGATTATAAGGAGTATACTAATATCACTCGTTTATTCCATCTTGCTTGTAAAGCTGAACGTGAAGTGCAGGATCGACAAGCATTGGCGCGAACTAACTTTTCTGCAGGCCGACCTTCCTCATGGACGCCGCGTGCATCTTCTACTTCAACTGCACCAGCACCTCAATCAGGTGCCTCCTACAGCCGTGATACAAGAAAACAGGAACAACCACCATTATCTGCCAAGAGTGCACCTGCCGGGCCTGCACAGAGTTCTTCTTCTTCCAGGGCATCAACAGGGCACACAAGTGATATTATTTGTCGTCGTTGTAAGGGAGGAGGTCATTATGCGAGAGAATGCAAATCTCCGCGTGTGATGATTGCTACCACGGATGGTGGATATGAGTCCGCTAGTGACTATGATGAGGAGACATTGGCTCTTATTACACGTGAAGAACATGGTGGAGATGATTCTGATCATGAGACGCAATACATGGCTCCTGAAGACGCTGACAGGTATGAATATTTAGTTGCTCAACGTGTTTTGAGTGTGCAGATCACACAAGCTGAGCAAAATCAGAGGCACAATTTGTTCCATACCAAGGGAGTTGTGAAGGAACGTTCTGTGCGCGTCATCATAGACGGAGGGAGCTGCAACAACTTGGCTAGCATGGAGATGGTGGAGAAGCTTTCTCTCACCACAAGACCACATCCACATCCTTACTACATCCAATGTTTCAACAACAGCGGCAAGGTTAAGGTAACACGTACTGTTCGTGTGCATTTTAGTATCTCTACATATGCTGATTATGTTGATTGTGATGTGGTACCTATGCAAGCATATTCCTTATTACTTGGTAGACCATGGCAATTTGATAAAAATTCTGTACACCATGGTAGAAACAATCACTATACTCTTGTTCATAAGGATAAAAAAATTACTTTGCTTCCTATGACTCCTGATTCCATTTTGAAAGATGATATTAATAGAGCTAATAAAGCAAAACAGGAGACGAATAAGAGTGAAAATCAGATTGTGGCAAAGAATTTGAGCAACAAATGAAGCCTAATAATAAACCATCTAGTGTTGCTTCTGAAATTAAATTGAAAAGTGCATGTTTATTTGCCACCAAATCTGATATTGATGAGCTAGATTTCAGCAAATCTGTTTGCTATGCTTTTGTGTGCAAAGAGGCATTATTTTCATTCGAGGACGTGCCTTCCTCTTTGCCTCCTGTTGTCACTAACATTTTGCAGGAGTTCGCTGACGTCTTTCCACAAGACGTGCCACCGGGATTACCGCCTATTCGAGGGATTGAGCATCAGATTGACTTAATTCCCGGTGCTTCACTGCCAATCCGTGCACCATACCGTACCAATCCAAAGGAGACGAAGGAGATTATGCGTCAAGTACAAGAGCTTCTCGACAAAGGTTATATACGCGAATCCCTTAGTCCTTGTGCTGTTCCTATTATTCTAGTGCCGAAAAAGGATGGTACATCACGTATGTGTGTTGATTGTAGAGGCATTAATAATATTACTATTCGTTATCGTCATCCTATTCCTAGGCTAGATAATATGCTTGATGAATTGAGTGGCTCTACAATATTCTCCAAAGTTGATTTGCGTAGTGGATACCATCAAATTCGTATGAAATTGGGAGATGAATGGAAAACAGCATTCAAAACTAAGTTTGGATTATATGAGTGGTTAGTCATGCCTTTTGGGTTAACTAATGCACCTGGTACTTTCATGAGATTAATGAACAAAGTTTTACGTGCTTTCATTGGACGATTTGTGGTAGTTTACTTTGATGACATATTGATTTATAGCAGATCTTTGGAAGAACATTTGGAACATTTACGTGCTGTTTTTATTGCTCTACGTGATGCACGTTTGTTTGGTAACCTTGGGAAGTGCACCTTTTGCACCGACCGAGTATCTTTTCTTGGCTATGTTGTTACTCCACAGGGAATTGAAGTTGATAAAGCCAAGATTGAAGCTATTGAGAGTTGGCCGCAACCCAAAACGGTCACACAAGTGAGGAGTTTTCTTGGCCTCGCTGGATTCTATAGGCGTTTTGTGAGAGATTTCAGCACCATTGCTGCACCTCTCAATGAGCTTACAAAGAAAGATCTTTGGGGTACCGCACAGGAAGAAGCCTTCTCGGTATTGAAAGATAAGTTGACACATGCTCCTTTACTCCAACTTCCTGATTTTAATAAGACTTTTGAGCTTGAATGTGATGCTAGTGGAATTGGATTAGGCGGTGTGTTATTACAAGATGGCAAACCTGTTGCATACTTTTCTGAAAAATTGAGTGGGCCTAGTCTGAATTATTCTACTTATGATAAAGAATTATATGCTCTTGTTCGGACTTTAGAAACATGGCAACATTATTTATGGCCCAAAGAATTTGTTATACATTCTGATCATGAATCTTTGAAACATATTAAAAGTCAAGCTAAACTGAATCGTAGACATGCTAAATGGGTTGAATTCATTGAGACTTTTCCTTATGTCATTAAACACAAGAAGGGAAAAGAAAATGTTATTGCTGATGCATTGTCTCGCCGCTATACTATGCTTTCACAACTTGACTTCAAAATATTTGGTTTGGAGACCATCAAAGATCAATATGTGCATGATGCTGATTTTAATGATGTAATGCAGAATTGTAAAGAAGGAAGAATGTGGAACAAGTTCGTCGTTAACGATGGATTTGTGTTTCGTGCTAACAAGCTATGCATTCCAGCTAGCTCCGTTCGTCTTTTGTTGTTGCAGGAGGCGCATGTAGGAGGATTAATGGGACACTTTGGCGTGAAGAAGACGGAGGACGTACTTGCTACACATTTCTTTTGGCCAAAGATGAGACGGGATGTTGAGCGTTTTATTGCTCGATGCACTACATGTCAAAAAGCTAAGTCACGACTCAATCCTCATGGTTTATATATGCCTTTGCCTGTACCTAGTGTTCCTTGGGAGGATATATCTATGGACTTTGTTTTAGGTTTACCTCGAACAAAGAAGGGGAGGGATAGCATATTTGTTGTCGTGGATAGATTCTCGAAAATGGCACACTTTATACCATGTCATAAAAGCGATGATGCTGTTAATGTTGCTGATTTGTTCTTTCGTGAAATTATTCGCTTGCATGGTGTGCCCAATACTATTGTTTCAGATCGTGATACTAAATTTCTTAGCCACTTTTGGAGATGTTTATGGGCTAAGTTGGGGACTAAACTGCTTTTTAGTACTACTTGTCACCCCCAAACTGATGGACAAACTGAAGTAGTCAATAGAACGTTGTCTACTATGCTTAGGGCTGTTTTGAAGAATAATAAGAAAATGTGGGAGGAATGCTTGCCTCATATTGAATTTGCTTATAATCGTTCATTGCATTCTACTACTAAGATGTGCCCTTTTGAAGTTGTGTATGGTTTCCTACCTCATGCACCTATTGATTTGTTGCCTCTTCCATCTTCGGAGAAGGTTAATTTTGATGCTAAAAAACGTGCTGAATTGATTTTAAAAATGCATGAGTTAACTAAGGAAAACATTGAGCGCATGAATGCTAAATATAAACTTGCTGGAGATAAGGGTAGAAAACATGTTGTGTTTGCACCTGGAGATCTTGTTTGGTTACATTTGCGTAAGGATAGATTTCCTGATTTGCGCAAATCAAAGTTAATGCCACGTGCTGATGGTCCCTTTAAGGTGTTAGAGAAAATAAATGATAATGCATATAAACTTGAGCTGCCTGCAGATTTTGGGGTTAGTCCCACTTTTAACATTGCAGATTTGAAGCCGTATTTGGGTGAGGAAGATGAACTTCCGTCGAGGACGACTTCATTTCAAGAAGGGGAGGATGATGAGGACATCAATACAATTGTTACACCCACAGCCCCTGCTGCTATACATACTGGACCAATTACTAGAGCTCGTGCACGCCAACTAAATTACCAGGTACTTTCGTTTCTTGGTAATGATTCTAATGTTCATGAGAATATGATGCTGCCTAAATTGGATACATTTGTTTTGCTTACAAATGAAGGGCCTAGCTTGGAGAAGGATGAACATTGGAGCAAGAACAAGCATGGAGATGATGGCATGCGCAAGGGGAACAAGAACGGAGTTACAAGTGATGATTTCAGGACTTTGAAGCCACCATAATGGGTGCATGAAGCCTTGGACGAAATATACAAGATGCCACTTCATAAATTTCGTCCCGAGGCTATTTTAGGTGCTGCGTCACCTTATTATTGGGCCAGGCCCATGTAATTTCGAACTACATAAGTATAGGCTATTTTTTAGAGTCCGTATGTGTGGGGAAACAAGAGATAGGGTTGATTTCGGACCCCTCCACCAAGGGCCACGAAATTCCCCCCTCTTCCTCCATATATACAGCCCTTAGGGCATCGTTTAGACTTTGGGTTTTGTTTAGATTAAAAGTTCGCCATAGCTGCAACTTCGCGTACTTCGTTTGTGTTCAACGACCAGACAAAGGCGTCACAGAACCCCACCTTGATCAATAAAGCTTTCATCTTATATTCGCAATATCCAGATTGCAATCTCAGTTTCTTGCTTGTTCTTCGTTTGCTCGCAGGAAACAGACCCTCGTGGTCAGGTTGATCGTGCTCCGGCGTGGTCAATAACCTCTCGGAGTTGGTTTAGCGATTGCTAAGGCGCGACGTCCTCGCACGTTCGTAGTCGGATCGTCAAAGTCGACTGCCACCAAAGCGATATCCATCATCTCATCGAAAGACGGGACACCTTTGCCTCTATCATATGCTCTTGTTCGGACTTTAGAAACATGGCAACATTATTTATGGCCCAAAGAATTTGTTATACATTCTGATCATGAATCTTTGAAACATATTAAAAGTCAAGCTAAACTGAATCGTAGACATGCTAAATGGGTTGAATTCATTGAGACTTTTCCTTATGTCATTAAACACAAGAAGGGAAAAGAAAATGTTATTGCTGATGCATTGTCTCGCCGCTATACTATGCTTTCACAACTTGACTTCAAAATATTTGGTTTGGAGACCATCAAAGATCAATATGTGCATGATGCTAATTTTAAAGATGTAATGCAGAATTGTAAAGAAGAAAGAATGTGGAACAAGTTCGTCGTTAACGATGGATTTGTGTTTCGTGCTAACAAGCTATGCATTCCAGCTAGCTCCGTTCGTCTTTTGTTGTTGCAGGAGGCGCATGGAGGAGGATTAATGGGACACTTTGGTGTGAAGAAGACGGAGGACGTACTTGCTACACATTTCTTTTGGCCAAAGATGAGACGGGATGTTGAGCGTTTTATTGCTCGATGCACTACATGTCAAAAAGCTAAGTCACGACTCAATCCTCATGGTTTATATATGCCTTTGCCTGTACCTAGTGTTCCTTGGGAGGATATATCTATGGACTTTGTTTTAGGTTTACCTCGAACAAAGAAGGGGAGGGAAAGCATATTTGTTGTCGTGGATAGATTCTCAAAAATGGCACACTTTATACCATGTCATAAAAGCGATGATGCTGTTAATGTTGCTGATTTGTTCTTTCGTGAAATTATTCGCTTGCATGGTGTGCCAAATACTATTGTTTCAGATCGTGATACTAAATTTCTTAGCCACTTTTGGAGATGTTTATGGGCTAAGTTGGGGACTAAACTGCTTTTTAGTACTACTTGTGATAGAGGCGAGGGTCCCGATCTTTCGATGAGATGATAACTATCGATTTGGTGGAGACGACTTTGACAATCCGACTACAAACGTGCACGACGTTGCGCCTTAGCAATCGCTAAACCAATCTCCTGAGGTTACTGACGACGCCGGAAGCACGGTCAGCCTGACCACGAAGGTCTATTCCTGCAAGCAATCGAAGAACGAGCAAGAATATGATAAAGCAATCTGAATATTGCAAATATATATGAGGTATTGATAATGGTGGGGATCCGGAAGCGGTCTTGGTCTGGTCGTTGGACACAAACGAAGTACACGAAGTTGCAATGGCTAACTTTTAACTAAACAAATCCCAAGGAAAAGTTACTAGATGGATCTACTTATATAGGAGCAAGGGGTGGCGGCCAAGGAGGTGGGAGGACGTCCCAAGGCAGCCTAAAACTAAATCTAGGTCGTACAAGGCCAATGGGCCCAAGTGGAGGTGATGTAACACCTTTGGACTTGTAGTTTGACTCGGATTCTGCTGCAGCATCAGATTGTTTCGTCCACAACTCAACGCTCCGGACGAATTTGAAGGTGATTCCAATTGGGTTGGAAAGTGCACGAAATCTAGTTTCCAACAAAAAAAGTATCACCCAATTCGGAGTCCGTATGAAAAACTTGTGTGCGTTTTGAGTCAGGTATGTCTGTGCAGTCCGAATCTGAATCCAGAACGTGAGAGACTTGGACTCTATCTTCTCTTGGGCCAAAAGTGACGTGAGAGAACTTTTTGGACAGCAAATAAACATCTCTTTCTTCCTTATCTTCATATGTGGATTGTACAAATGTCCCATACACCTGCAATTAGACAAAACACAAAAGTGTGTGAAGTATTTTTGTTCTGGATAACATAAATAGATTATTGAATAGTTTGCACTAGAAATCACCTGACAAATATGCATATATGCAATATTTTTGGTCATATCCAAGGTAGTCATGTCCTCATCAACTTGTCACCCCCAAACTGATGGACAAACTGAAGTAGTCAATAGAACTTTGTCTACTATGCTTAGGGCTGTTTTGAAGAATAATAAGAAAATGTGGGAGGAATGCTTGCCTCATATTGAATTTGGTTATAATCGTTCATTGCATTCTACTACTAAGATGTGCCCTTTTGAAGTTGTGTAAGGTTTCCTACCTCGTGCACCTATTGATTTGTTGCCTCTTCCATCTCCGGAGAAGGTTAATTTTGATGCTAAACAACGTGCTGAATTGATTTTAAAAATGCATGAGTTAACTAAGGAAAACATTGAGCGTATGAATGCTAAATATAAACTTGCTGGAGATAAGGGTAGAAAACACATTGTGTTTGCACCTGGAGATCTTGTTTGGTTACATTTGCGTAAGGATAGATTTCCTGATTTGCGCAAATCAAAGCTAATGCCACGTGCTGATGGTCCCTTTAAGGTGTTAGAGAAAATAAATGATAATGCATATAAACTTGAGCTGCCTGCAGATTTTGGGGTTAGTCCCACTTTTAACATTGCAGATTTGAAGCCTTATTTGGGTGAGGAAGATGAGTTTCCGTCGAGGACGACTTCATTTCAAGAAGGGGAGGATGATGAGGACATCAATACCATTGTTACACCCACAGCCCCTACTGCTACATATACGGGACCAATTACTAGAGCTCGCGCACGCCAATTAAATTATCAGGTACTTTCGTTTCTTGGTAATGATTCTAATGTTCATGAGAATATGATGCTGCCTAAATTGGATACATTTGTTTTGCTTACAAATGAAGGGCCTAGCTTGGAGAAGGATGAACATTGGAGCAAGAACAAGCATGGAGATGATGGCATGCGCAAGGGGAACAAGAACGGAGTTACAAGTGATGATTTCAGGACTTTGAAGCCACCATAATGGGTGCATGAAGCCTTGGACGAAATATACAAGATGCCACTTCATAAATTTCGTCCCGAGGTTATTATAGGTGTTGCGTCACCTTTTTATTGGGCCAGGCCCATGTAATTTCGAAATACATAAGTATAGGCTATTTTTAGAGTCCGTATGTGTGGGGAAACAAGAGATAGGGTTGATTTCGGACCCCTCCACCAAGGGCCACGAAATTCCCCCTCTCTTCCTACATATATACAGCCCTTAGGGCACCGTTTAGACTTTGGGTTGTGTTTAGATTAAAAGTCCGCCATAGCTGCAACTTCGCGTACTTCGTTTGTGTTCAACGACCAGACAAAGGCGTCACAGAACCCCACCTTGATCAATAAAGCTTTCATCTTATATTCGCAATATCCAGATTGCAATCTTAGTTTCTTGCTTATTCTTCGTTTGCTCGCAGGAAACAGACCCTCGTGGTCAGGTTGATCGTGCTCCGGCATGGTCAATAACCTCTCGGAGTTGGTTTAGCGATTGCTAAGGCGCGGCGTCCTCGCACGTTCGTAGTCGGATCGTCAAAGTCGACTTCCACCAAAGCGATATCCATCATCTCATCGAAAGACGGGACATCTTTGCCTCTATCGTGCAGTGCGCTTGGTCCTCGGATGTGGTTCATTTTCGAAAGTGATGCTGTTCACTTGTGCCCAACATTGAAATGTGATTTTTTAGCAAAAAAAAGGAATGTGGTTAGCTTAAATATATGTCTCGGTTCATTTGCCCCGTCTGTGCGGTCCACTGTTGTTCATAAAAAATGTTAAAAAAGGACAACAAAAACTTGTGTGAGAAAATCTACGCCCGACAAAACAAATCATGAAGTTCGCTTGACTGTCTGATGCAGTGCGTTATTCTGTCTGACGCAGTGCGCTCATCTGTCTGATGCAGTTACTTTGTCGATTTGTGTGTCGCAAAAAACAGTGTTCGTGTTTCAGTATTTTTAAAACTGCTATTAAACTACAAAGAATTGGAGAGAATGTTCTACATGAAAAAGTTGCGCCTTGTTGATATCTTTCAAACGGTGTATAATTTGAATCATTTCGACCAATGGTTTGTAAAAATTTCGTGAAAAACGGCCGCTGCCTCTCGTAGTCAGTCGCACGATTTTCAAAATTAACTAAAAACCATAAGGAATCTCAAAATCATTTCTACATATGAAAGTTGCACCTTGTCCGTAGCTCTCCAATGGCGTATCACACGCCTCATAATGACAAACGGTTAAAAAACTGGAACAAAAACAGTACCGAAAATTTGAATTTTTTTGAAAAACAGAATTCCCCGATTTAGTAAATTTGAAACTGCTCTTAAACCGTAACGAATTAGAGAAAATGATAAATATGAAAATCGATGATATCTTTCCAACGGTGTATCATTTTCTTCATTTCGACGAGTGGTTTAGAAAAAAAACGCGAAAAAACGCTCGCTGCCACTCGTCATCCGCCTAATCCATAGCTTTTCAATGGTATACTACACGCCTCATTCCGATAAACGGTTAAAAAATTAGAGCGAAAACAGTACGAAAAAATAACGCGTGCAGTTTTTTCCGACGAGAAGTTCACTAGTCTCTATTGCAGTACTCGTCGTCAAAATGATGCAATGCGCTTCTGTTGAGCGTGCAGTGCCGAAGTGGTGTGCAGAATAGTTATTCTGCTAATATTATTAGAATAGACCGTCTGTGTATATATATAAACACAATACAACTACAAGTCCAACTATAACCTACCTTGTACACTATATTTGACACAACTCTAACAACTCCACCTTGGCGAATATTCTCCACCATCATGAATTTGTCAATGCGTCAAACTTCCATTGATGAGGACATCAATACAATTGTTACACCCACAGCCCCTGCTGCTATACATACTGGACCAATTACTAGAGCTCGTGCACGCCAACTAAATTACCAGGTACTTTCGTTTCTTGGTAATGATTCTAATGTTCATGAGAATATGATGCTGCCTAAATTGGAAACATTTGTTTTGCTTACAAATGAAGGGCCTAGCTTGGAGAAGGATGAACGTTGCAGCAAGAACAAGCATGGAGATGATGGCATGCGCAAGGGGAACAAGAACGGAGTTACAAGTGATGATTTCAGGACTTTGAAGCCACCATAATGGGTGCATGAAGCCTTGGACGAAATATACAAGATGCCACTTCATAAATTTCGTCCTGAGGCTATTTTAGGTGCTGCGTCACCTTATTATTGGGCCAGGCCCATGTAATTTCGAAATACATAAGTATAGGCTATTTTTAGAGTCCGTATGTGTGGGGAAACAAGAGATAGGGTTGATTTCGGACCCCTCCACCAAGGGCCACGAAATTCCCCCCCCTCTTCCTCCATATATACAGCCCTTAGGGCATCGTTTAGACTTTGGGTTTTGTTTAGATTAAAAGTTCGCCATAGCTGCAACTTCGCGTACTTCGTTTGTGTTCAACGACCAGACAAAGGCGTCACAGAACCCCACCTTGATCAATAAAGCTTTCATCTTATATTCGCAATATCCAGATTGCAATCTTAGTTTCTTGCTTGTTCTTCGTTTGCTCGCAGGAAACAGACCCTCGTGGTCAGGTTGATCGTGCTCCGGCGTGGTCAATAACCTCTCGGAGTTGGTTTAGCGATTGCTAAGGCGCGACGTCCTCGCACGTTCGTAGTCGGATCGTCAAAGTCAACTTCCACCAAAGCGAAATCCACCATCTCATCGAAAGACGGGACACCTTTGCCTCTATCAAGTGGTATCAGATTTCCAGGTTGCTCGGTGAGATTTTACAGTTTTTCGTAGTTTAGATCGAGTCTGTTCTTCATACCTATAGTCCACGAAAAAGCCAAAAAAAAATTAGGGTTAGTTCATCCCATCCGAACCAATCTGAGCCTTGCATAATCTTTTCTGTATTTGCTTTGTTGAATTTGCGGTTGCATCGTCGTGTTCAGTTGCTGGTCTTAGCGTCTAGTCTTTTAGAGTTTCGAGTTCTGTTCACAAGTTGTCACGCCGTCGCCGCACCATCATCATCGCCCCTGCCATCTACCACCACCGCTCCGAATCCGTATCCATATACCACCACCAATCCGTGTCCATATACCACCACCGATCCATATCCAAATACTACCACCGCTGCCATATACCACCACCATATATCCACCACCAATTCGAGTTCCTTGCTTATTAGGTTTGTTTTCGGGATCAATCTAGATTCCGATTTGTGTTTCCTTGCCGGAGTAGGTTTCGGAAAAAAAAAAGATTCAGAGTGTGTTTTTTCCCTTGTTTACGTGCCGCGCCGTGATTTTGTTGGTGTTCTAGGCTCGCGTCTCTAGCACAGTCTAGCCTAGGACCAGCACAGTACCGTCGTTGAGCGTTTATTCAATTTTGCATCTCTGAATTGATTATTGCTGACCCTTTTTGCTACCATACTATAAGCCTTCCCAGCTCCACATACATCTACGTCGTGTGTTCGACTCTCCCTGGTAATCGCTCTATCCAAGCTTTGAGAGTTTTTGACTACAACGGTTGCCGATCACCGCCTGCTGCTGGGTAAGAACTGGTAAGAATTTGAGATTTGCTTGACGGATTTGTGATACACCACCACCACTTCTTAGTAGTCTGTAGGATCATATTCTTGTGTGTTTCTATTGCTGCTAACCATGCCAGGATCACAAGCCGACGAGATTGACTGGGAGAATTTATCGAACAAGGAGCTTCATGATAAGTTTCAGCAAATGATGACTGAACAGGTGCAAGATGTGCTGAACAATTTTGAAGAGGCCATGGAGAAGATCACTGGCCTTGAGAAGACGTTCGAAACAAAGCTCGATAACAGATTTAATGAATTGCTCGCGCGTCTTCCACCACCACCACCCGCTGCACCTAACGCACCTCTCCAACAACAACAACAACGACTACCTCCACGTCGTGAAGCAGACCTTCGCCGAGCGAGCCGTGTTCCTCTTGCATTTGGCCAAACTGTTGGTGCTGCTGTTGATACTTCCGTGGCTCCTGCTACTGCTGTTGCTGGTACCCAGGAGGATGATGAGTATGCGGGCGATTATGAGGATGAGGTTGATCAAAATCAGATCTACGAGCAGCCACCAGCACCACCACCAGCAGGTCGACCTCAGGTATATATTCGTAATGGTAGGCCTGCGCCACCACCACCTCAGGTACGAGATGATGTCCATATTCCTAAACTGAAATTGAATATTCCACCTTTTGAGGGTAGATATGTTCCTGATATATATCTTACTTGGGAGTTAGAAACTGAACAACGATTTACATGTTTACAATATCCTGAGGAGAGACGAGTTGCTGCTGCTGTTTGTGCTTTCACTAGTTTTGCATGTGTATGGTGGTCTGAACATTGTAGATTATATCCTATTCCAACTACTTGGGCTGCTTTGAAAACTGCTATGCGTACGCGTTGGGTTCCACCATATTATCAACGTGAATTGCTTCAAAAATTGCAGCGTTTAAGACAAGGGAAAAATTCTGTAGAAGAATATTATCAGGAATTACAAATTGGCATGATTAGATGTGGTATTGTTGAGGAGAATGAAGCTATGCTTGCACGTTTTCTGGGTGGATTAAATAGAGAGATTCAGACCATTCTAGACTATAAGGAGTATACTAATATCACTCGTTTATTCCATCTTGCTTGTAAAGCTGAACGTGAAGTGCAGGATCGGCAAGCATTGGGGCGAACTAACTTTTCTGCAGGCCGACCTTCATCATGGACACCACGTGCATCTTCTACTTCAACTGCACCAGCACCTCCATCCGGTGCCAGCTCCAGCCGTGATACAAGAAAACAGGCACAACCACCATTATCTTCCAAGAGCGCACCTGCGGGTCCTGCACAGCGTTCTTCTTCTTCCATGGCATCAACAGGGCACACAAGTGATATTATTTGTCGTCGTTGTAAGGGAGGAGGTCATTATGCGAGGGAATGCAAATCTCCGCGTGTGATGATTGCTACCGCGGATGGTGGATATGCGTCCGCTAGTGACTATGATGAGGAGACATTGGCTCTTATTACACGTGAAGAACATGGTGGAGATGATTCTGATCATGAGACGCAATACATGGCTCCTGAAGACGCTGACAGGTATGAATGTTTAGTTGCTCAACGTGTTTTGAGTGTGCAGGTCACACAAGCTGAGCAAAATCAGAGGCACAATTTGTTCCATACCAAGGGAGTTGTGAAGGAACGTTCTGTGCGCGTCATAATAGACGGAGGGAGCTGCAACAACTTAGCTAGCATGGAGATGGTGGAGAAGCTTTCTCTCACCACAAGACCACATCCACATCCTTACTACATCCAATGGTTCAACAACAGCGGCAAGGTTAAGGTAACACGTACTGTTCGTGTGCATTTTAGTATCTCTACATATGCTGATTATGTTGATTGTGATGTGGTACCTATGCAAGCATGTTCCTTATTACTTGGTAGACCATGGCAATTTGATAAAAATTCTGTACACCATGGTAGAAACAATCACTATACTCTTGTTCATAAGGATAAAAATATTACTTTGCTTCCTATGACTCCTGATTCCATTTTGAAAGATGATATTAATAGAGCTAATAAAGCACAACAGGAGAAGAATAAGAGTGAAAATCAGATTGTGGCAAAAGAATTTGAGCAACAAATGAAGCCTAATAATAAACCATCTAGTGTTGCTTCTGAAATTAAATTGAAAAGTACATGTTTATTTGCCACCAAATCTGATATTGATGAGCTAGATTTCAGCAAATCTGTTTGCTATGCTTTTGTGTGCAAAGAGGCATTATTTTCATTCGAGGACGTGCATTCCTCTTTGCCTCCTGCTGTCACTAACATTTTGCAGGAGTTCGTTGATGTTTTTCCACAAGACGTGCCACCGGGATTACCGCCTATTCGAGGGATTGAGCATCAGATTGACTTAATTCCCGGTGCTTCACTGCCAAACCGTGCACCATATCGTACCAATCCAGAGGAGACGAAGGAGATTATGCGTCAAGTACAAGAGCTTCTCGACAAAGGTTATATACGCGAATCCCTTAGTCCTTGTGTTGTTCCTATTATTCTAGTGCCGAAAAAGGATGGTACATCACGTATGTGTGTTGATTGTAGAGGCATTAATAATATTACTATTCGTTATCGTCATCCTATTCCTAGGCTAGATGATATGCTTGATGAATTGAGTGGCTCTACAATATTCTCCAAAGTTGATTTGCGTAGTGGCTACCATCAAATTCGTATGAAATTGGGAGATGAATGGAAAACAGCATTTAAAACTAAGTTTGGATTATATGAGTGGTTAGTCATGCCTTTTGGGTTAACTAATGCACCTAGTACTTTCATGAGATTAATGAACGAAGTTTTACGTGCTTTCATTGGACGATTTGTGGTAGTTTACTTTGATGACATATTGATTTATAGCAGATCTTTGGAAAGACATTTGGAACATTTACGTGCTGTTTTTATTGCTCTACGTGATGCACGTTTGTTTGGTAACCTTGGGAAGTGCACCTTTTGCACCGACCGAGTATCTTTTCTTGGCTATGTTGTTACTCCACAGGGAATTGAAGTTGATAAAGCCAAGATTAAAGCTATTGAGAGTTGGACGCAGCCCAAAACGGTCACACAGGTGAGGAGTTTTCTTGGCCTCGCTGGATTCTATAGGCGTTTTGTGAGAGATTTCAGCACCATTGCTGCACCTCTCAATGAGCTTACAAAGAAAGATGTGCCTTTTCTTTGGGGTACCGCACAGGAAGAAGCCTTCACGGTATTGAAAATTAAGTTGACACATGCTCCTTTACTCCAACTTCCTGATTTTAATAAGACTTTTGAGCTTGAATGTGATGCTAGTGGAATTGGATTAGGAGGTGTGTACAAGATGGCAAACCTGTTGCATACTTTTCTGAAAAATTGAGTGGGCCTAGTCTGAATTATTCTACTTATGATAAAGAATTATATGCTCTTGTTCGGACTTTAGAAACATGGCAACATTATTTATGGCCCAAAGAATTTGTTATACATTCTGATCATGAATCTTTGAAACATATTAAAAGTCAAGCTAAACTAAATCGTAGACATGCTAAATGGGTTGAATTCATTGAGACTTCCCCTTATGTCATTAAACACAAGAAGGGAAAAGAAAATGTTATTGCTGATACATTGTCTCGTCGTTATACTATGCTTTCACAACTTGACTTCAAAATATTTGGTTTGGAGACCATCAAAGATCAATATGTACATGATGCTGATTTTAAAGATGTAATGCAGAATTGTAAAGAAGGAAGAATGTGGAACAAGTTTGTTGTTAACGATGGATTTGTGTTTCGTGCTAACAAGCTATGCATTCCAGCTAGCTCCGTTCGTCTTTTGTTGTTGCAGGAGGCGCATGGAGGAGGATTAATGGGACACTTTGGCGTGAAGAAGACGGAGGACATACTTGCTACACATTTCTTTTGGCCAAAGATGAGACGGGATGTTGAGCGTTTTATTGCTCGCTGCACTACATGTCAAAAAGCTAAGTCACGACTCAATCCTCATGGTTTATATATGCCTTTGGCTGTACCTAGTGTTCCTTGGGAGGATATGTCTATGGACTTTGTTTTAGGTTTACCTCGAACAAAGAAGGGGAGGGATAGCATATTTGTTGTCGTGGATAGATTCTCGAAAATGGCACACTTTATACCATGTCATAAAAGCGATGATGCTGTTAATGTTGCTGATTTGTTCTTTCGTGAAATTATTCGCTTGCATGGTGTGCCAAATACTATTGTTTCAGATCGTGATACTAAATTTCTTAGCCACTTTTGGAGATGTTTATGGGCTAAGTTGGGGACTAAACTGCTTTTTAGTACTACTTGTCACCCCCAAACTGATGGACAAACTGAAGTAGTCAATAGAACGTTGTCTACTATGCTTCGGGCTGTTTTGAAGAATAATAAGAAAATGTGGGAGGAATGCTTGCCTCATATTGAATTTGCTTATAATCGTTCATTGCATTCTACTACTAAGATGTGCCCTTTTGAAGTTGTGTATGGTTTCCTACCTCGTGCACCTATTGATTTGTTGCCTCTTCCATCTTCGGAGAAGGTTAATTTTGATGCTAAACAACGTGCTGAATTGATTTTGAAAATGCATGAGTTAACTAAGGAAAACATTGAGCGTATGAATGCTAAATATAAACTTGCTGGAGATAAGGGTAGAAAACATGTTGTGTTTGCACCTGGAGATCTTGTTTGGTTACATTTGCGTAAGGATAGATTTCCTGATTTGCGCAAATCAAAACTAATGCCACGTGCTGATGGTCCCTTTAAGGTGTTAGAGAAAATAAATGATAATGCATATAAACTTGAGTTGCCTGCAGATTTTGGGGTTAGTCCCACTTTTAACATTGCAGATTTGAAGCATTATGTGGGTGAGGAAGATGAACTTCCGTCGAGGACGACTTCATTTCAAGAAGGGGAGGATGATGAGGACATCAATACAATTGTTACACCCACAGCCCCTGCTGCTATACATACTGGACCAATTACTAGAGCTCGTGCACGCCAACTAAATTACCAGGTACTTTCGTTTCTTGGTAATGATTCTAATGTTCATGAGAATATGATGCTGCCTAAATTGGATACATTTGTTTTGCTTACAAATGAAGGGCCTAGCTTGGAGAAGGATGAACATTGGAGCAAGAACAAGCATGGAGATGATGGCATGCGCAAGGGGAACAATAACGGAGTTACAAGTGATGATTTCAGGACTTTGAAGCCACCATAATGGGTGCATGAAGCTTTGGACGAAATATACAAGATGCCACTTCATAAATTTCGTCCCAAGGCTATTTTAGGTGCTGCGTCACCTTATTATTGGGCCAGGCCCATGTAATTTCGAAATACATAAGTATAGGCTATTTTTAGAGTCCGTATGTGTGGGGAAACAAGAGATAGGGTTGATTTCGGATCCCTCCACCAAGGGCCACGAAATTCCCCCCCCTCTTCCTCCATATATACAGCCCTTAGGGCATCGTTTAGACTTTGGGGTTTTGTTTAGATTAAAAGTTCGCCATAGCTGCAACTTCGCGTACTTCGTTTGTGTTCAACGACCAGACAAAGGCGTCACAGAACCCCACCTTGATCAATAAAGCTTTCATCTTATATTCGCAATATCCAGATTGCAATCTTAGTTTCTTGCTTGTTCTTCGTTTGCTCGCAGGAAACAGACCCTCGTGGTCAGGTTGATCGTGCTCCGGCGTGGTCAATAACCTCTCGGAGTTGGTTTAGCGATTGCTAAGGCGCGACGTCCTCGCACGTTCGTAGTCGGATCGTCAAAGTCGACTTCCACCAAAGCGATATCCATCATCTCATCGAAAGATCGGGACCCTCGCCTCTATCATCCATGTACATTGGACTTGAGCTTATCCCGTGAGTACCGCTGCTACTCCAAAGACTCCATGTGACTCCACCTGCAACTTGTAGTCCCTTCTTTTCTTGACCACAGTCAACACTCGAGCAAAATTAAGTTCCTTGTCACTCTAGCTTGTGCTCCCAACTTTCAGAGTACCCGTCCAATGCCATCACACACCGATCACTGACCTGCGTGAAAGTGAACAACTCACATATTGGGTGTCACACATAAGAGTTACCTGAACTCAACATCACCGCTCCTTTCTTGACTGCCTGTCTGAAACTTGAAGGAATTTCACCATTGCTTGTTGTCATCCCGAGTCAAATTCACAGTTGTCTCACCACATGTATGACCACCAGAGCCCTGGCCCGTCTCCATGCCCGTGCATACCGCACGCCTCGCCGCTATTACCGTGTCGAGCCTCCACTACCCTGGTCGAGTCTCAAGGGTCGCAAAACCACACCACTCAACCCCCACTGCAGAGTACCACCAATCATCACCGATCGATAACGAGTTTCATGATTCCATCAGACCACTGGGCTCTAGTCCGAACTACGTGTCCCTCGCTTTTTCCCGCCCAAGAAGTCGGTCACCATCAGCATCACGCACCTATGTCGTCGTCGCTGATTCCACCACCGTCTTCTGTACCAACCGACTCACATCGATCCGTTTCTGCCAAGTCCAACCCTGCCGAACTCGGTCGACTGTATGACACACTCAAGGCTCCCAAATCGTCTTCCACGAAATTTCCATCACATGATAATTCTATCTTAACTGACATGACTTCCCGCAACGCCTTCAAGCATCCGTGTTGCTCCAACAAAAAAATTTCCACCCTTGTCTGCCATAACCCAAGGTTTTCAGTTCCGTTGAACTTCTCCACCTCAAACCTGATGCCCGATGACGTCATGATTCTTTGTATGACTAATGCTGTGAAAAATTATCCGAGCTTTCCTCTCACGTGATGCCCAAGTACACACCAAATCTGTGCTACTAGCAAATTGCAACCAAAAACAATCTTCTGGTCTTCACGTGTGTAGCTCTCTGGCTCAACAGCTGATGCAAACGAAGTACTACTTGTTGGCTCCCAAAGCTCCTTGCTTTCCAACAGACACGTATCGCTAGATGGACTTTTTCGCCTGCCGATTGATCTGCCTGCCAATATCCGTGTCACATGGAGACTCGGTCTCCCTTTTTTTCCAAAACAAACTCGGTTTCAGCAGCGCCTCCACGTACTCGTACGTACGCCCGCTCGCCTGTGTTATGACCCAAGCTAGCCACGCTCCAGGCGCCTGCCACCTGCCGTGCACGCGCTCCCCTGACGGGCTACAAGTGTTGCCGCACACAGCGCCTCATGCTCATGCCGCCGCTGCCTTCACTGCCGAGAAGATCCTGAGTTCCCATCGATTTTCATGGCTCCCGTCAACGCCGATCTCTTCCGAGCTTTGATGCTCGCGATCGCTCGACTGTAGCTTCAGTCAAACCTGCTATATATAGACGGTCTATTCTGCTAATATTAGCAGAACAACTATTCTGATAACACTTCCGCACTGCACGCTCAACGCAAGTGCACGTCATTCTTTGAACCAAGTGTGCTGCAGTACTTACACGAGTGAACTTCCCGTCGGAAAAAACTGCACACGTTGTTTTTCAGTACTGTTTTCGCTCTAGTTTTTTAACCGTTTATCAGAACGAGGCATGTAATATACCATTGAAAAGCTAAGGATTAGGCGCAACTTTAACATGTTGAACACTTTTCGAGATTCCACACGATTTAAGAGCAGTTTTGAAAATGGTGCGGCGGATGACGAGTGGCAGCGAGCATTTTTTCGCGTTTTTTTCTAAACCGCTTGTCGGAATGAAGAAAATGATAGGCTGTTGGATAGATATCATCGAGGCGTATCTTTTTCATATATAAATATTTCTCTAATTCGTTACGATTTAAGAGCAGTTTTAAATGTACTAAATCGCGGAATTGTGTTTTTCAAAAAATTTCAATTTTTTACAAATTTTTGGTACTGTTTTCGCTCCAGTTTTTGAACTGTTTGTCAAAACGAGGCGTTTGATACGCCGTTTGAAAGCTACGAATGAGGCGCAACTTTCATGTGTTGAAATATTTTTGAGATTCCTTATGGTTTTAAGTTAATTTTGAAAATTGTGCGGCGGATGACGAGTGGCAGCGGCCGTTTTTCATGAAATTTTTGCAAACCGCTGGTCGGAATGATTCAAACGAAATGCCGTTGGAAAGATATCGACGAGATGCAACACTTTTATGTAGAACACTCTCTCTAATTCTTTACGGTTTAAGAGGAATTTCGAATTTACCGAAATGCGGACACTGTTTTTCGCGACACCCAAATCGACGTGGGTACTTCATCCGACTGAAAACCGCACTGCAACAGACGAAAAACCGCACTGCATCATACGGGTAAGATAACTGCATGGTTTCTTTTATTCAAACGTAATTTTTTTCAAGAACAAAAAAGTAGAGTGCACTTCGCATCGGGTGTAAATGAACCACAACACTATCAACAAGTGAACCGCATTACTTTTTTTCGCTTCCGTAATAAACGTTTTGCACTTACGGGATGAACAACATCATACGGTCAACCGCACTGCTTCAGAATGAAAACTGCACTACATCGGACAGCCAAGCGAGCTGCATAATTTCTTTTGTCGGACGTTATTTTTCTCATACGAGTTTTTGTTGTCTTTTTTAACTTTTTTTATGGACGAGAGTTAATAGAGGCGAGGGTCCCGATCTTTCGATGAGATGGTGGATTTCGCTTTGGTGGAAGTCGACTTTGACGATCCGACTACGAACGTGTGAGGACGTCGCGCCTTAGCAATCGCTAAACCAACTCCGAGAGGTTATTGACCACGCCGGAGCACGATCAACCTGACCACAAGGGTCTGTTTCCTGCGAGCAAACGAAGAACAAGCAAGAAACTAAGATTGCAATCTGGATATTGCGAATATAAGATGAAAGCTTTATTGATCAAGGTGGGGTTCTGTGACGCCTTTGTCTGGTCGTTGAACACAAACGAAGTACGCGAAGTTGCAGCTATGGCGAACTTTTAATCTAAACAAAACCCAAAGTCTAAACGATGCCCTAAGGGCTGTATATATGGAGGAAGAGGGGGGGAATTTCGTGGCCCTTGGTGGAGGGGTCCGAAATCAACCCTATCTCTTGTTTCCCCACACATACGGACTCTAAAAATAGCCTATACTTATGTATTTCGAAATTACATGGGCCTGGCCCAAAAATAAGGTGACGCAGCACCTAAAATAGCCTCGGGACGAAATTTATGAAGTGGCATCTTGTATATTTCGTCCAAGGCTTCATGCACCCATTATGGTGGCTTCAAAGTCCTGAAATCATCACTTGTAGCTCCGTTCTTGTTCCCCTTACGCATGCCATCATCTCCATGCTTGTTCTTGCTCCAATGTTCATCCTTCTCCAAGCTAGGCCCTTCATTTGTAAGCAAAACAAATGTATCCAATTTAGGCAGCATCATATTCTCATGAACATTAGAATCATTACCAAGAAACGAAAGTACCTGGTAATTTAGTTGGCGTGCACGAGCTCTAGTAATTGGTCCAGTATGTATAGCAGCAGGGGCTGTGGGTGTAACAATTGTATTGATGTCCTCATCATCCTCCCCTTCTTGAAATGAAGTCGTCCTCGACGGAAGTTCATCTTCCTCACCCAAATACGGCTTCAAATCTGCAATGTTAAAAGTGGGACTAACCCCAAAATCTGCAGGCAGCTCAAGTTTATATGCATTATCATTTATTTTCTCTAACACCTTAAAAGGACCATCAGCACGTGGCATTAGCTTTGATTTGCGCAAATCAGGAAATCTATCCTTACGCAAATGTAACCAAACAAGATCTCCGGGTGCAAACACAACATGTTTTCTACCCTTATCTCCAGCAAGTTTATATTTAGCATTCATACGCTCAATGTTTTCCTTAGTTAACTCATGCATTTTTAAAATTAATTCAGCACGTTGTTTAGCATCAAAATTAACCTTCTCCGAAGATGGAAGAGGCAACAAATCAATAGGTGCACGAGGTAGGAAACCATACACAACTTCAAAAGGGCACATCTTAGTAGTAGAATGCAATGAACGATTATAAGCAAATTCAATATGAGGCAAGCATTCCTCCCACATTTTCTTATTATTCTTCAAAACAGCCCTAAGCATAGTAGACAATGTTCTATTGACTACTTCAATTGTCCATCAGTTTGGGGGTGACAAGTAGTACTAAAAAGCAGTTTAGTCCCCAACTTAGCCCATAAACATCTCCAAAAGTGGCTAAGAAATTTAGTATCACGATCTGAAACAATAGTATTTGGCACACCATGCAAGCGAATAATTTCACGAAAGAACAAATCAGCAACATTAACAGCATCATCGCTTTTATGACATGGTATAAAGTGTGCCATTTTCGAGAATCTATCCACGACAACAAATATGCTATCCCTCCCCTTCTTTGTTCGAGGTAAACCTAAAACAAAGTCCATAGATATATCCTCCCAAGGAACACTAGGTACAGGCAAAGGCATATATAAACCATGAGGATTGAGTCGTGACTTAGCTTTTTGACATGTAGTGCAGCGAGCAATAAAACGCTCAACATCCCGTCTCATCTTTGGCCAAAAGAAATGTGATGAGGACATCAATACAATTGTTACACCCACAGCCCCTGCTGCTATACATACTGGACCAATTACTAGAGCTCGTGCACGCCAACTAAATTACCAGGTACTTTCGTTTCTTGGTAATGATTCTAATGTTCATGAGAATATGATGCTGCCTAAATTGGATACATTTGTTTTGCTTACAAATGAAGGGCCTAGCTTGGAGAAGGATGAACATTGGAGCAAGAACAAGCATGGAGATGATGGCATGCGCAAGGGAAACAAGAACGGAGTTACAAGTGATGATTTCAGGACTTTGAAGCCACCATAATGGGTGCATGAAGCCTTGGACGAAATATACAAGACGCCACTTCATAAATTTCGTCCCGAGGCTATTTTAGGTGCTGCGTCACCTTATTATTGGGCCAGGCCCATGTAATTTCGAAATACATAAGTATAGGCTATTTTTAGAGTCCGTATGTGTGGGGAAACAAGAGATTGGGTTGATTTCGGACCCCTCCACCAAGGGCCACGAAATTCCCCCCCTCTTCCTCCATATATACAGCCCTTAGGGCATCATTTAGACTTTGGGTTTTGTTTAGATTAAAAGTTCGCCATAGCTGCAACTTCGCGTACTTCGTTTGTGTTCAACGACCAGACAAAGGCGTCACAGAACCCCACCTTGATCAATAAAGCTTTCATCTTATATTCGCAATATCCAGATTGCAATCTTAGTTTCTTGCTTGTTCTTCGTTTGCTCGCAGGAAACAGACCTTCGTGGTTAGGTTGATCGTGCTCCGGCGTGGTCAATAACCTCTCGGAGTTGGTTTAGCGATTGCTAAGGCGCGACGTCCTCGCACGTTCGTAGTCGGATCGTCAAAGTCGACTTCCACCAAAGCGAAATCCACCATCTCATCGAAAGACGGGACACCTTTGCCTCTATCAGGCTGCACCTGTCGTACCTCTGCAACAACAACAACTACGCCCCCTTCCGAGTCAGTATGGACGAGCACAGCGTGTTCCTATTGAGCTAGGACAAAATTCTGGTGCCGCTGTTACTGCTGTTGGTGCTTCTTTGGCTCCTGCTACTGCTCCTGCTGGTACCCAGGAGGATGATGAGTATGCGGGCGATTATGAGGATGAGGTTGATCAAAATCAGATCTACGAGCAGCCACCAGCACCACCACCAGCAGGTCGACCTCAGGTATATATTCGTAATGGTAGGCCTGCACCACCACCTCAGGTACGAGATGATGTCCATATTCCTAAACTAAAATTGAATATTCCACCATTTGAGGGTAGATATGTTCCTGATATATATCTTACTTGGGAGTTAGAAACTGAACAACGATTTACATGTTTACAATATCCTGAGGAGAGACGAGTTGCTGCTGCCGTTTGTGCTTTCACTAGTTTTGCATGTGTATGGTGGTCTGAACATTGTAGATTATATCCTATTCCAACTACTTGGGCTGCTTTGAAAACTGCTATGCATACGCGTTGGGTTCCACCATATTATCAACGTGAATTGCTTCAAAAATTGCAGCGTTTAAGACAAGGGAAAAATTCTGTAGAAGAATATTATCAGGAATTACAAACTGGCATGATTAGATGTGGTATTGTTGAGGAGAATGAAGCTATGCTTGCACGTTTTCTGGGTGGATTAAATAGAGAGATTCAGACCATTCTAGACTATAAGGAGTATACTAATATCACTCGTTTATTCCATCTTGCTTGTAAAGCTGAACGTGAAGTGCAGGATCGACAAGCATTGGGGCGAACTAACTTTTCTGCAGGCCGACCTTCATCATGGACACCACGTGCATCTTCTACTTCAACTGCACCAGCACCTCCATCCGGTGCCACCTCCAGCCGTGATACAAGAAAACAGGCACAACCACCATTATCTTCCAAGAGCGCACCTGCGGGTCCTGCACAGCGTTCTTCTTCTTCCATGGCATCAACAGGGCACACAAGTGATATTATTTGTCGCCGTTGTAAGGGAGGAGGTCATTATGCGAGGGAATGCAAATCTCCGCGTGTGATGATTGCTACCGCGGATGGTGGATATGAGTCCGCTAGTGACTATGATGAGGAGACATTGGCTCTTATTACACGTGAAGAACATGGTGGAGATGATTCTGATCATGAGACGCAATACATGGCTCCTGAAGACGCTGACAGGTATGAATGTTTAGTTGCTCAACGTGTTTTGAGTGTGCAGGTCACACAAGCTGAGCAAAATCAGAGGCACAATTTGTTCCATACCAAGGGAGTTGTGAAGGAACGTTCTGTGCGCGTCATAATAGACGGAGGGAGCTGCAACAACTTGGCTAGCATGGAGATGGTGGAGAAGCTTTCTCTCACCACAAGACCACATCCACATCCTTACTACATCCAATGGTTCAACAACAGCGGCAAGGTTAAGGTAACGCGTACTGTTCGTGTGCATTTTAGTATCTCTACATATGCTGATTATGTTGATTGTGATGTGGTACCTATGCAAGCATGTTCCTTATTACTTGGTAGACCATGGCAATTTGATAAAAATTCTGTACACCATGGTAGAAACAATCACTATACTCTTGTTCATAAGGATAAAAATATTACTTTGCTTCCTATGACTCCTGATTCCATTTTGAAAGATGATATTAATAGAGCTAATAAAGCAAAACAGGAGACGAATAAGAGTGAAAATCAGATGGTGGCAAAAGAATTTGAGCAACAAATGAAGCCTAATAATAAACCATCTAGTGTTGCTTCTGAAATTAAATTGAAAAGTGCATGTTTATTTGCCACCAAATCTGATATTGATGAGCTAGATTTCAGCAAATCTGTTTGCTATGCTTTTGTGTGCAAAGAGGCATTATTTTCATTCGAGGACGTGCCTTCCTCTTTGCCTCCTGCTGTCACTAACATTTTGCAGGAGTTCGCTGACGTTTTTCCACAAGACGTGCCACCCGGATTACCGCCTATTCGACGGATTGAGCATCAGATTGACTTAATTCCCGGTGCTTCACTGCCAAACCGTGCACCATACCGTACCAATCCAGAGGAGACGAAGGAGATTATGCGTCAAGTACAAGAGCTTCTCGACAAAGGTTATATACGCGAATCCCTTAGTCCTTGTGTTGTTCCTATTATTCTAGTGCCGAAAAAGGATGGTACATCACGTATGTGTGTTGATTGTAGAGGCATTAATAATATTACTATTCGTTATCGTCATCCTATTCCTAGGCTAGATGATATGCTTGATGAATTGAGTGGCTCTACAATATTCTCCACAGTTGATTTGCGTAGTGGATACCATCAAATTCGTATGAAATTGGGAGATGAATGGAAAACAACATTTAAAACTAAGTTTGGATTATATGAGTGGTTAGTCTTGCCTTTTGGGTTAACTAATGCGCCTAGTACTTTCATGAGACTAATGAACGAAGTTTTACGTGCTTTCATTGGACGATTTGTGGTAGTCTATTTTGATGATATACTGATTTATAGCAGATCTTTGGAAGAACATTTGGAACATTTACGTGCTGTTTTTATTGCTCTACGTGATGCACGTTTGTTTGGTAACCTTGGGAAGTGCACCTTTTGCACCGACCGAGTATCTTTTCTTGGCTATGTTGTTACTCCACAGGGAATTGAAGTTGACAAAGCCAAGATTGAAGCTATTGAGAGTTGGCCGCAGCCCAAAACGGTCACACAAGTGAGGAGTTTTCTTGGCCTCGCTGGATTCTATAGGCGTTTTGTGAGAGATTTCAGCACCATTGCTGCACCTCTCAACGAGCTTACAAAGAAGGATGTGCCTTTTGTTTGGGGTACCGCACAGGAAGAAGCCTTCACGGTATTGAAAGATAAGTTGACACATGCTCCTTTACTCCAACTTCCTGATTTTAATAAGACTTTTGAGCTTGAATGTGATGCTAGTGGAATTGGATTAGGAGGTGTGTTATTACAAGATGGCAAACCTGTTGCATACTTTTCTGAAAAATTGAGTGGGCCTAGTCTGAATTATTCTACTTATGATAAAGAATTATATGCTCTTGTTCGGAATTTAGAAACATGGCAACATTATTTATGGCCGAAAGAATTTGTTATACATTCTGATCATGAATCATTGAAACATATTAAAAGTCAAGCTAAACTGAATCGTAGACATGCTAAATGGGTTGAATTCATTGAGACTTTCCCTTATGTCATTAAATGCAAGAAGGGAAAAGAAAATGTTATTGCTGATGCTTTGTCTCGTCGCTATACTATGCTTTCACAACTTGACTTCAAAATATTTGGTTTGGAGACCATCAAAGATCAATATGTGCATGATGCTGATTTTAAAGATGTAATGCAGAATTGTAAAGAAGGAAGAATGTGGAACAAGTTTGTTGTTAACGATGGATTTGTGTTTCGTGCTAACAAGCTATGCATTCCAGCTAGCTCCGTTCATCTTTTGTTGTTGCAGGAGGCGCATGGAGGAGGATTAATGGGACACTTTGGCGTGAAGAAGACGGAGGACGTACTTGCTACACATTTCTTTTGGCCAAAGATGAGACGGGATGTTGAGCGTTTTATTGCTCGCTGCACTACATGTCAAAAAGCTAAGTCACGCCTCAATCCTCATGGTTTATATATGCCTTTGCCTGTACCTAGTGTTCCTTGGGAGGATATATCTATGGACTTTGTTTTAGGTTTACCTCGAACAAAGAAGGGGAGGGATAGCATATTTGTTGTCATGGATAGATTCTCGAAAATGGCACACTTTATACCATGTCATAAAAGCGATGATGCTGTTAATGTTGCTGATTTGTTCTTTCGTGAAATTATTCGCTTGCATGGTGTGCCAAATACTATTGTTTCAGATCGTGATACTAAATTTCTTAGCCACTTTTGGAGATGTTTATGGGCTAAGTTGGGGACTAAACTGCTTTTTAGTACTACTTGTCACCCCCAAACTGATGGACAATTGAAGTAGTCAATAGAACATTGTCTACTATGCTTAGGGCTGTTTTGAAGAATAATAAGAAAATGTGGGAGGAATGCTTGCCTCATATTGAATTTGCTTATAATCGTTCATTGCATTCTACTACTAAGATGTGCCCTTTTGAAGTTGTGTATGGTTTCCTACCTCGTGCACCTATTGATTTGTTGCCTCTTCCATCTTCGGAGAAGGTTAATTTTGATGCTAAACAACGTGCTGAATTAATTTTAAAAATGCATGAGTTAACTAAGGAAAACATTGAGCGTATGAATGCTAAATATAAACTTGCTGGAGATAAGGGTAGAAAACATGTTGTGTTTGCACCCGGAGATCTTGTTTGGTTACATTTGCGTAAGGATAGATTTCCTGATTTGCGCAAATCAAAGCTAATGCCACGTGCTGATGGTCCTTTTAAGGTGTTAGAGAAAATAAATGATAATGCATATAAACTTGAGCTGCCTGCAGATTTTGGGGTTAGTCCCACTTTTAACATTGCAGATTTGAAGCCGTATTTGGGTGAGGAAGATGAACTTCCGTCGAGGACGACTTCATTTCAAGAAGGGGAGGATGATGAGGACATCAATACAATTGTTACACCCACAGCCCCTGCTGCTATACATACTGGACCAATTACTAGAGCTCGTGCACGCCAACTAAATTACCAGGTACTTTCGTTTCTTGGTAATGATTCTAATGTTCATGAGAATATGATGCTGCCTAAATTGGATACATTTGTTTTGCTTACAAATGAAGGGCCTAGCTTGGAGAAGGATGAACATTGGAGCAAGAACAAGCATGGAGATGATGGCATGCGTAAGGGGAACAAGAACGGAGCTACAAGTGATGATTTCAGGACTTTGAAGCCACCATAATGGGTGCATGAAGCCTTGGACGAAATATACAAGATGCCACTTCATAAATTTCGTCCCGAGGCTATTTTAGGTGCTGCGTCACCTTATTTTTGGGCCAGGCCCATGTAATTTCGAAATACATAAGTATAGGCTATTTTTAGAGTCCGTATGTGTGGGGAAACAAGAGATAGGGTTGATTTCGGACCCCTCCACCAAGGGCCACGAAATTCCCCCCCTCTTCCTCCATATATACAGCCCTTAGGGCATCGTTTAGACTTTGGGTTTTGTTTAGATTAAAAGTTCGCCATAGCTGCAACTTCGCGTACTTCGTTTGTGTTCAACGACCAGACAAAGGCGTCACAGAACCCCACCTTGATCAATAAAGCTTTCATCTTATATTCGCAATATCCAGATTGCAATCTTAGTTTCTTGCTTGTTCTTCGTTTGCTCGCAGGAAACAGACCCTCGTGGTCAGGTTGAACGTGCTCCGGCGTGGTCAATAACCTCTCGGAGTTGGTTTAGCGATTGCTAAGGCGCGACGTCCTCGCACGTTCGTAGTCGGATCGTCAAAGTCGACTTCCACCAAAGCGATATCCATCATCTCATCGAAAGATCGGGACCCTCGCCTCTATCACTTTGTCGAGAAGCTCTTGTACTTGACGCATAATCTCCTTCGTCTCCTCTGGATTGGTACGGTATGGTGCACGGTTTGGCAGTGAAGCACCGGGAATTAAGTCAATCTGATGCTCAATCCCTCGAATAGGCGGTAATCCCGGTGGCACGTCTTGTGGAAATACGTCAGCGAACTCCTGCAAAATGTTAGTGACAGCAGGAGGCAAAGAGGAAGGCACGTCCTCGAATGAAAATAATGCCTCTTTGCACACAAAAGCATAGCAAACAGATTTGCTGAAATCTAGCTCATCAATATCAGATTTGGTGGCAAATAAACATGCACTTTTCAATTTAATTTCAGAAGCAACACTAGATGGTTTATTATTAGGCTTCATTTGTTGCTCAAATTCTTTTGCCACAATCTGATTTTCACTCTTATTCTTCTCCTGTTGTGCTTTATTAGCTCTATTAATATCATCTTTCAAAATGGAATCAGGAGTCATAGGAAGCAAAGTAATATTTTTATCCTTATGAACAAGAGTATAGTGATTGTTTCTACCATGGTGTATAGAATTTTTATCAAATTGCCATGGTCTACCAAGTAATAAGGAACATGCTTGCATAGGTACCACATCACAATCAACATAATCAGGATATGTAGAGATACTAAAATGCACACGAACAGTACGTGTTACCTTAACCTTGCCGCTGTTGTTGAACCATTGGATGTAGTAAGGATGTGGATGTGGTCTTGTGGTGAGAGAAAGCTTCTCCACCATCTCCATGCTAGCCAAGTTGTTGCAGCTCCCTCCGTCTATTATGACGCGCACAGAACGTTCCTTCACAACTCCCTTGGTATGGAACAAATTGTGCCTCTGATTTTGCTCAGCTTGTGTGACCTGCACACTCAAAACACGTTGAGCAACTAAACATTCATACCTGTCAGCGTCTTCAGGAGCCATGTATTGCGTCTCATGATCAGAATCATCTCCACCATGTTCTTCACGTGTAATAAGAGCCAATGTCTCCTCATCATAGTCACTAGCGGACTCATATCCACCATCCGCGGTAGCAATCATCACACGCGGAGATTTGCATTCCCTCGCATAATGACCTCCTCCCTTACAACGGCGACAAATAATATCACTTGTGTGCCCTGTTGATGCCATGGAAGAAGAAGAACGCTGTGCAGGACCCGCAGGTGCGCTCTTGGAAGATAATGGTGGTTGTGCCTGTTTTCTTGTATCACGGCTGGAGGTGGCACCGGATGGAGGTGCTGGTGCAGTTGAAGTAGAAGATGCACGTGGTGTCCATGATGAAGGTCGGCCTGCAGAAAAGTTAGTTCGCCCCAATGCTTGTCGATCCTGCACTTCACGTTCAGCTTTACAAGCAAGATGGAATAAACGAGTGATATTAGTATACTCCTTATAGTCTAGAATGGTCTGAATCTCTCTATTTAATCCACCCAGAAAACGTGCAAGCATAGCTTCATTCTCCTCAACAATACCACATCTAATCATGCCAGTTTGTAATTCCTGATAATATTCTTCTACAGAATTTTTCCCTTGTCTTAAACGCTGCAATTTTTGAAGCAATTCACGCTGATAATATGGTGGAACCCAACGCGTACGCATAGCAGTTTTCAAAGCAGCCCAAGTAGTTGGAATAGGATATAATCTACAATGTTCAGACCACCATACACATGCAAAACTAGTGAAAGCACAAACAGCAGCAGCAACTCGTCTCTCCTCAGGATATTGTAAACATGTAAATCGTTGTTCAGTTTCTAACTCCCAAGTAAGATATATATCAGGAACATATCTACCCTCAAATGGTGGAATATTCAATTTCAGTTTAGGAATATGGACATCATCTCGTACCTGAGGTGGTGGTGCAGGCCTACCATTACGAATATATACCTGAGGTCGACCTGCTGGTGGTGGTACAGGTGGCTGCACGTAGTGTTGATTTTGATCAACCTCATCCTCATAGTCTCCCACATAATCATCCTCCTCCACATCAGCAGCAGGCGCCACAGAAGTATCAACAGCAGCACCAACAGTTTGGCCAAACGCAAGAGGAACACGGCTTGCTCGGCGGAGGTCTGCTTCGCGACGTGGAGGTAGTCGTTGTTGTTGTTGTTGTTGGAGAGGTGCGTTAGCTGCAGCGGGTGGTGGTGGTGGAAGACGCGCGAGCAATTCATTAAACTTGTTATCGAGCTTTGTTTCGAACGTCTTCTCAAAGCCAGTGATCTTCTCCATGGCCTCTTCAAAATTGTTCAGCACATCTTGCACCTGTTCAGTCATCATTTGCTGAAACTTATCATGAAGCTCCTTGTTCGATAAATTCTCCCAGTCAATCTCGTCGGCTTGTGATCCTGGCATGGTTAGCAGCAATAGAAACACACAAGAATATGATCCTACAGACTACAAACAAGTGGTGGTGGTGGGTGTCACAAATCCGTCAAGCAAATCTCAAATTCTTACCAGTTCTTACCCAGCAGCAGGCGGTGATCGGCAACCGTTGTAGTCAAAAACTCTCAAAGCTTGGATAGAGCGATTACCAGGGAGAGTCAAACGCACGACGTAGATGTATGTGGAGCTGGGAAGGCTTATAATATGGTAGCAAAAAGGGTCAGCAATAATCAATTCAGAGATGCAAAGTTGAATAAACGTTCAACGACGGTAATGTGCTGGTCCTAGGCTAGACTGTGCTAGAGACGCGAGCCTAGAACACTAACAAAATCACGGCGCGGCACGTAAACAAGGGAAAAGCACACTCTGGAATTTTTTTTTTCGCTCTTTTTTTTTTTGCGCTCTTT
>NW_025227109.1:0-1078 GCF_018294505.1 Triticum aestivum | reverse complement strand
AAAATAGGATAGCCAGAAAATTTTTCGAAAAATGCGTTTTCGAAAAATTTTGGGCCTAAACGGAGCGTGGCTACCCGACTCTTTTTTTTTTTCTTTTTTTTTTTTTTCCGAAACCTACTCCGGCAAGGAAACACGAATCGGAATCTAGATGGATCTCGAAAACAACCCTAATAAGCAAGGAACTCGGATTGGTGGTGGATATATGGTGGTGGTATATGGCAGCGGTGGTGGTAGCAGTGGTAGTATATGGATATGGATCGGTGGTGGTATATGGACACGGACTGGTGGTGGTATATGGATACGGATTCGGAGCGGTGGTGGTAGATGGCAGGGGCGATGATGATGGTGCGGCGGCGGCGTGACAACTTATGACCAGAACTCGAAACTCTAAAAGACTAGACTCTAAGACCAGCAACTAGACACGACGATGCAACCGCAAATTCAACAAAGCAAAACCCTAAAAAGATTATGCAAAGGCTCAGATTGGTTCGGATATGATGAACTAACCCTAATTTTTTTTTTGTGGCTTTTTCGTGGACTATAGGTATGAAGAACAGACTCGATCTAAACTACGAAAAACAGTAAAATCTCACCGAGCAACCTGGAAATCTGATACCACTTAATAGAGGCGAGGGTCCCGATCTTTCGATGAGATGGTGGATTTCGCTTTGGTGGAAGTCGACTTTGACGATCCGACTACGAACGTGCGAGGACGTCGCGCCTTAGCAATCGCTAAACCAACTCCGAGAGGTTATTGACCACGCCGGAGCACGATCAACCTGACCACGAGGGTCTGTTTCCTGCGAGCAAACGAAGAACAAGCAAGAAACTAAGATTGCAATCTGGATATTGCGAATATAAGATGAAAGCTTTATTGATCAAGGTGGGGTTCTGTGACGCCTTTGTCTGGTCGTTGAACACAAACGAAGTACGCGAAGTTGCAGCTATGGCGAACTTTTAATCTAAACAAAACCCAAAGTCTAAACGATGCCCTAAGGGCTGTATATATGGAGGAAGAGGGGGGGAATTTCGTGGCCCTTGGTGGAGGGGTCCGAAATCAACCCTATCTCTTGTTTCC
>NW_025227108.1:0-13803 GCF_018294505.1 Triticum aestivum | reverse complement strand
CTGTGGAAATTGTTTTTCGTTGGATCCCCGGATGTTTTCGGGGTACGTGGGTATGTATAGGAGGAAGAAGTGCGTTGGTGGCCGCTCGTGGGGCCTAGGAGACAGGGGGCGCGCCTAGAGGGGGTGGGCGCGCCCTCCTATCTCCTGGCCGCCTTGATTGCTTCTTGACTTGCACTCCAAGTCCTCTGGATCACGTTCGTTCCAAAAATCACGCTCCCGAAGGTTTCATTCCGTTTGGACTCTGTTTGATATTCCTTTTCTTCGAAATACTGAAATAGGCAAAAAAACAGCAATACGGGCCGGGCCTCCGGTTAGTAGGTTAGTCCCAAAAATGATATAAATGTGTAAAATAAAGCCCATAAACATCCAAAAGGGGTAATATAATAGCATGGAACAATAAAAGATTATAGATACCTTGGAGACGTATCATGCAGCGAGCAATAAAATGCTCAACATCCCATCTCATCTTTGGCCAAAAGAAATGTGTAGCAAGTACATCCTCTATCTTCTTCATGCCAAAGTGTCCCATTAATCCTCCTCCATGCGCTTCCTGCAACAACAAAAGACGAACGGAGCTAGCTGGAATGCATAGCTTGTTATCACAGAACACAAAATCCATCATTAACGACGAACTTGTTCCACATTCTTCCTTCTTTACAATTCTGCATTACATCTTTTAAATCAGCATCATGCACATATTGATCTTTGATGGTCTCCGAACCAAATATTTTGAAGTCAAGTTGTGAAAGCATAGTATAGCGACGAGACAATGCATCAGCAGTAACATTTGCTTTACCCTTCTTGTGTTTAATGACATAAGGGAAAGTCTCAATGAATTCAACCCATTTAGCATGTCTACGATTCAGTTTAGCTTGACTTTTAATATGTTTGAAAGATTCATGATCAGAACGTATAACAAATTCTTTGGGCCATAAATAATGTTGCCATGTTTCTAAAGTCCAAACAAGAGCATATAATTCTTTATCATAAGTAGAATAATTCAAACTAGGCCCACTCAATTTTTCAGAAAAGTATGCAACAGGTTTGCCATCTTGTAATAACACACCTCCTAATCCAATTCCACTAGCATCACATTCAAGCTCAAAAGTCTTATGAAAATCAGGAAGTTGGAGTAAAGGAGCATGTGTCAACTTATCTTTCAATACCGTGAAGGCTTCTTCCTGTGCGGTACCCCAAAGAAAAGGCACATCTTTGTTTGTAAGCTCATTGAGAGGTGCAGCAATTGTGCAGAAATCTCTCACAAAACGCCTATAGAATCCAGCAAGGCCAAGAAAACTCCTCACTTGTGTGACCTTTTTGGGCTGCGGCCAACTCTCAATAGGTTCAATCTTGGCTTTGTCAACTTCAATTACCTATGGAGTAACAACATAGCCAAGAAAAGATACTCGGTTGGTGCAAAAGGTGCACTTCCCAAGGTTACCAAACAAACGTGCATCACGTAGAGCAATAAAAACAGCACGTAAATGTTCCAAATGTTTTTCCAAAGATCTGCTATAAATCAATATGTCATCAAAGTAAACTACCACAAATCGTCCAATGAAAGCACGTAAAACTTCGTTCATTAATCTCATGAAAGTACTAGGTGCATTAGTTAACCCAAAAGGCATGACTAACCACTCATATAATCCAAACTTAGTTTTAAATGTTGTTTTCCATTCATCTCCCAATTTCATACGAATTTTATGGTATCCACTACGCAAATCAACTTTGGAGAATATTGTAGAGCCACTTAATTCACCAAGCATATCATCTAGCCTAGGAATAGGACGACGATAACGAATAGTAATATTATTAATGCCTCTACAATCAACACACATACATGATGTACCATCCTTTTTCGGCACTAGAATAATAGGAACAGCACAAGGACTAAGGGATTCGCGTATATAACCTTTGTCAAGCAACTCATGTACTTAACGCATAATCTCCTTCGTCTCCTCTGGATTGGTATGGTATGGTGCACGGTTGGGTAATGATGCACCGGGAATTAAGTCAATCTGATGCTCAATCCCTCGAATGGGAGGTAACCCAGTGGCACGTCTTGTGGAAAGACGTCAGTGAACTCCTGCAAAATGTTAGTGACAGCAGGAGGCAAAGAGGAAGGCACGTCCTCGAATGAAAATAATGCCTCTTTGCACACAAAAGCATAGCAAACAGATTTGCTGAAATCTAGCTCATCAATATCAGATTTAGTGGCAAGTAAACATGCGCTTTTCAATTTAATTTCAGAAGCAACACTAGATGGTTTACTATTAGGCTTCATTTATTGCTCAAATTCTTTTGCCACAATCTGATTTTCACTCTTATTTTTCTCCTGTTTTGCTTTATTAGCTCTATTAATATCATCTTTCAAAATGGAATCAGGAGTCATAGGAAGCAAAGTAATATTTTTATCCTTATGAACAAGAGTATACTGATTGTTTCCACCGTGGTGTACAGATTTTTTTATCAAATTGCCATGGTCGACCAAGTAATAAGGAACATGCTTGCATAGGTACCACATCACAATCAACATAATTAGCATATGTAGAGATACTAAAATGCACACGAACAGTATGTGTTACCTTAACCTTGCCGCTGTTGTTGAACCATTGGATGTAGTAAGGATGTGGATGTGGTCTTGTGGTGAGAGATAGCTTCTCCACCATCTCCATGCTAGCCAAGTTGTTGCAGCTCCCTCCGTCGGTGATGACATGCACAGAACGTTCCTTCACAACTCCCTTTGTATAGAACAAATTGTGCCTCTGATTTTGCTCAGCTTGTGTGACCTGCACACTCAAAACAAGTTGAGCAACTAAACATTCATACCTATCAGCGTCTTCAGGAGCCATGTATTGCGTCTCAAGATCAGAATCATTTCCACCATGTTCTTCACGTGTAATAAGAGCCAAAGTCTCCTCATCATAGTCACTAGCAGACTTATACCCACCATCCTCAGTAGCAATCACCACACGTTGAGATTTGCATTCTCTCGCATAATGACCACTTCCCTTACAATGACGACAAATAATATCACTCGTGTGCCCTGTTGATGCCATGGAAGAAGAAGAACTCTGTGCAGGCCTCACATGTGCGCTCTTGGCAGATAATGGTGGTTGTGCCGGCTTTCTTGTATCATGGCTGGAGGTGGCACCTGATGGAGTGCTGGTGCAGTTGAAGTAGAAGATGCACGCGGTGTCCATGATGAAGGTCAGCCTGCAGAAAAGTTAGTTCGCGCCATTGCTTGTCGATCCTGCACTTCACGTTCAGCTTTACAAGCAAGATGGAATTAACGAGTGATATTAGTATACTCCTTATACTCTAGAATGGTCTGAATCTCTCTATTTAGTCCACCCATAAAACATGCAAGCATAGCTTCATTCTCCTCAACAATACCACATCTAATCATGCCAGTTTGTAATTCCTGATAATATTCTTCTACAGAATTTTTCCCTTGTCTTAAACGCTGCAATTTTTGAAGCAATTCACGTTGATAATATGGTGGAACCCAACGAGTATGCATAGCAGTTTTCAAAGTAGCCCAAATAGTTGGAATAGGATATAATCTACAATGTTCAGACCACCATACACATGCAAAACTAGTGAAAGCACAAACAACAACAACAACCCATCTCTCCTCGGGATATTGTAAACATGTAAAATGTTATTCAGTTTCTAACTCCCAAGTAAGATATATATATCAGGAACATATGTACCCTCAAATGGTGGAATATTCAATTTTAGATTAGGAATATGGTCATTATCTCGTACCTGAGGTGGTGGTGCAGGCCTACCGTTGTGAATATATACCTGAGGTCGACCTGCTGGTGGTGGTGCTGGTGGCTGCACGTAGTTCTGATTTTGATCAACCTCATCCTCGTAATAGTCCTCCACCTCTGCAGTAGCAGTAGGAGCTACAGAAGCACCACCAGCAGTAGCAGCGGCACCAGAATTTTGTCCTTGCTCAATAGTAACACGCTATGCTCTCCCTACTATATCGCGGCGTAGAGCTGGTTGTGGGAGACGTTTGAGTAATTCATCAAACTTGGCGTCCAACTTAATGTCAATTGACTTCTCAATGTCATCCATCTTTTCCATTGCCTTTTCCAAGCTGACCATCACGTCTTCCACCTGTTGACCCAACATTTGATGAAACTTATCATGAAGCTCCTTGTTCGTCATGTTCTCCTAGTCAATCTCGTTGGCTTGTGTTCCTGCCATAGTTAGCAGCAATAGAAACAGACAAGAATATGATCCGACAGACTACTACAATATGGTGGTGGTGGAGTGTCACAAATCCTTCAAGCGAATCCTAAATTCTTACCAGTTCTTACCCAGCAGCAGGTGGTGATCGGCAACCATTGTAGTCAAAACTCTCAAAGCTTGGATAGAGCGATTACCAGGGAGAGTCAAACGCACGACGTAGATGTATGTGGAGCTAGGAAGGCTTATAATATGGTAGCAAAAAGGGTCAGCAATAATCAATTCAGAGATGCAAAGTTGAATAAACGCTCAACGACGGTACTGTGCTGGTCCTAGGCTAGACCGTGCTAGAGACGCGAGCCTAGACACTAACAAAATCACGGCATGGCACGTAATCAAGGGAGGAGCACACTCTGAATTTTTTTCTCTTTTTTTTCACTTTTTTTGCACTTTTTTCCTCTTTTTTTGCTCCGCAATTTTTTTTTCGAAAAAATCTATAAATGGTCTAAAAACTGCCTAGCCAGAATTTTCTAGACTTAGTTTTTTTTGAAACTGGAACTATTTTTCTACTGCAGGTAACACGGAAGTTCGGGAGTCCTACTCTGTCATGACTCGAAATATGGCATGATCTCGAAATCCGAAACAGAGTAACAAAATACTGGACTCGAACTAGGACTGGTGGCGGAGATGAATCTGGTGGAACTCAGACTGGTGGCGGAGATGAATCTGGTGGAACTCGGACTGGTGGCGATTATATGTTGCAGGTGGACTCAGATTGGCGTGATGGCGGCAGATGGTGCGTATATGGACTCGGATTGGCGGTGAATATGTGGTGGTGGTATATGGCAGCGGCGATGAAGTTAGTGCGGTGGTGGTATATGGCAGCAGCAATGATGATGATGCGGTGGTGATATATGGCAGCGGCGACGTGACAACCTATGAACAGAACTCTCTAAAGGACTAGACGCTAAGACCAGCAACTTGACACGATGATGCAACCGCAAATTCAACAAAGCAAAACACTAAAAAGATTATGCAAAGGCTCAGATTGGTTCGGATATGAGGAACTAACCCTAAATTTTTTTGGCTTTTTCGTGGACTGTAGGTATGAAGACCAGACTCGATCTAAACTATGAAAAACTGTAAAATCTCACTGAGCAACCTGGAAATCTGATACCACTTGATAGAGGCAAAGGTGTCCCGTCTTTCGATGAGATGGTGGCTATCGTTTTGGTGGAAGTCGACTTTGACGATCCGACTACGAACGTGCGAGGACGTCGCGCCTTAGGAATTGCTAAACCAACTCCAAGAGGTTATTGACCATGCCAGAGCATGATCAACCTGACCACGAAGGTCTATTTCCTGCAAGCAAACGAAGAACAAGCAAGAAACTAAGATTGCAATCTGGATATTGCGCATAACAGAGGAAAGCTTTATTAATGAAGGTGGGGTTCTGTGACGCCTTTGTCTGGTCGTTGAACACAAATGAAGTACGCGAAGTTGCAGCTATGGCGAACTTTTAATCTAAACAAAACTTATGCGGAGCATCCCATGTTCATCCCCATGTATACTCCGACTACTCTCCAAACCCCAAGTGGACTTATGACGAGACCTGAACTATGCACCGTTGGACACAAGGTGAACTCGCTCCTATCCGAATCGTCACTTTCCACATGTGAGACATGGCTACTACCTCAAACGTGTGTGCTATGCATGTCCAGCAACCAAGAGGAAGGCCATGGAACAGCTACGAGCATTGGACAAGACGGCGAGGACACCAAGCACGAGGAACAAGAGGAAGAGCTGCTGGGAAGCTACAGCGCTCGGGCATCCGACAGCCTCCGGACGACCGACGATCTCCGGACGTCCGACACCTGGAGACTCCACCAGCCAGACCGACCGCAGCCAAGGCAACCTACAGCGCCCGGACGACCCCCAGACACCGGGCGTCCGACGACTCCCAGGGCCACGGACGATCGAAGCCACCGGACGACCGAACGACCAGCACCCGAGCCGAAACTACGGATGTCCAACATCTCCGGACGTCCGGACCGTCTTGAAGCTCCGGACAACCGACGTCCTCGAACGTCCGACGCCTGTGCATTCGCCCGTGTGTTGGGCCGACGCCACTTACCCTTTCATTCACCCATGACTATATATACTCCTCCACCTCCTCCTAGTTACGGTTAGCGTTGATTTAGCTCAAGTTAGAGATAGAGCTTCGCTCATCCATCGGATCTCCTCCTCGTGAGAGACCGCGGCCTCCTCGGAGAAGATCATATCGGATTCAAGACCCCCTCGTGGGAAGATCCCCTTGTGGATTCAAGACCTCCTCACGGAGAAGATCGGTTACCTTTGTATCCTTACCTTTGTTGATTGTGGATCATATGTATCTCTTTGTGTTTGGTGATCTAGCACTTGTGTGATTGATCTCTTGTCGGTTGAGTGTTTCTCTCGTTCCTCCCTGTGTTTTCCTCGTGTTCTTCTGTGCGTTCTTCGTGATTCCCCGTAGGATCCACTCCAAACGTGAAAGATCGTCCACATAGGGTTCCACCCTACATCATCTTGGTATCATGAGCCACATTGATCACGTTTTTGGAGCCCCTACCCGTGTTTTCTAGCTTGATTTTGTTGTGTTCTTGCCTAAATCCGAAAATCCCCACCAAAAATAGCCCCAATTTTTTGTGATTTGTTGGTTTGATGATGTTTTGTTGATTTTGATCCATGGATTTGCTTGGTTTCAAGTGGATCTAGCATCTCCCCAAGTTTCCCCATCTTTCATCCATGAAATCTCATCAATTTTGACCCCAAAATCTCCATTTTCCGCCCAAAATCGCGCCCCGGAACTCGCATCTCGCGTTGACCCCGACCCACCGGACGACCGGAGTTTTACGGACGTCCGGAGCCCCGGGAACGACCGGACGTCCGACCTTTTCCGGACGACCGGAACCCCTAACCCGAACCAAATTTACGGATTTCCGACCTTTCCGGACGTCCGACGCCCCGGACATCCGACCTTTACGAACGTCCGTAACCTGTAGTTTCAGACTTCGGCTGATTTTTGTTTTGTCCATAACTAATTCATCCGAACTCCGGTTTTGATGTTCTTTAGCTCGTTTTGAAGCTCTTGACATCCCCTGTCCCACAAAAATACCACCAACATCATTTGACTCCATAAAAGTTTTGGAACTTTGGCATCTTTGCCTACGGCTTCCACCATATCATCCGCATAACCACCATAGCCTTCCACAACCTAACCCATTTTGTTCACTATAGCATCAGTGGTTGCTTGAGTAGTGATTTGAGTCTCCTAAGGTGTTTCGGCTACTTAGGGACAATTGCTTCTTCATCAACCACCACCACCACTTCCGCATAGGCGTGCCCACCATACACTTCCGCCACCCCCAACTTAACCCAATTTTGTTTGAGCTTTTTTGAGTTGTGGCTTGTGTCTCCTAAGGTGTTTCGGCTACTTAGGGATGGCAACTTCAACTCAGAGACGTGTATAGCCATCATTCCACTTCCACATTGCCAAGTGCAAACCACCACCGCTTTTCGCTACCACCATTTGACATTTGTCATCTGAGATTTTGAGTTTGCGGTTTTTCCGTTTCCTAAGGTGTTTCGGCTACTTAGGGACGAGTCTCCATCTTCTTGGTATCTACATCAAGAACACCGCCAATCATCATCGCAAAGGACGGTAACCTCGACGACACCATTGTATATTCCCCTTGCCATTGCATTGTTAACCCCTAGCCCATTTTGCGTTACTTGCCTATCGAGACTAGCCATTTGAGTATTGCCGGCAACATTACTTGTGCACATTAGTGATCATACTTCCCATAGCATACATACCATACCATTGTGGTGCATATATTGGTATCATATCTTGTGTCACAAGTTTGTTCCCGCATATACACAATTGCTATCTTGGTTTGTGCATTGTGCAAAAGTGGCCATAGAAAAAAAAGAAATAAAGCTTTTAAGCAAAAGAAAGAGAGCAAAGAAGCTTGTAAGCAAGTGCCATAGCATCATACCACATTGCATATAAGATTGCCATATCCGATCATCTTGGGTCATCTTGAGAGAACACCGGGAACCATACATACATAGCATACTTGGGATAGAAAGTATATCCATTTTGCATCTTATAGGTTGTGCACAAGTGTCGTATCCGCCTATTGAGCAATCGTGCTAGCGTCTCTCTTGAGTTGTGCAACACGAGCGTTTTCCGTGGATTCCACATTTTGTGCTCATTCCTTGGTTGCATGACCCCATTTATCTATCCGTGTGTGTGTTTCCGTGTACCATTCTTTGCTTTTGGTCCATTTGTTTCGCTTGCGAATTTGTGAATCTCTTTCAACATTATTGACTCTTGCTAACATTTTGCATTAAATTTTTGTGCCACTATCCTCACCGAGCTCCTCCATAAGCTTTACTTGTGTAGGTGTGAGAACTGACAAGGATTGGTACCAATAGTGCTATTTCATTGTCCGCATTTGAGTGAACTTGATTCATTGTCAACTTCGGTCAAGGTACATTGGTATAAGTTCTTCTCTTTCGCCCACTCATATTTGCTCGAGTCTTGTGATGGATAGGCAAGGCATTTCCTCTCCGGTCCTCGACAACAACGACGGCATGAACAACTACATCACCAAAGCGTCTATCTTCGATCTACAACGACAAATGCAAGGCGCACAATCAAGATTGCGAGAGCACATCGACAAGAAGCTTGCCGCACATAAAGAGGAGCAAGATGCAAGGATGGAGGAGATTAGAGCCTTGATCAAGTCTTCTTCCCCTTCGTCATCTTCAAGGCGGCGACATTCAAGCCACAAGTCTTCGGAGCACGAAAAAGATGCAAGTGCAAATCGTCCTCGTCCACATCTACATGGCGACGACCATCACGTTCGTGATCAACATCGTCATGAAGGGCAAGTCACCTCCAAGCATCATGTGCACGACAACGAACACCTACGAGCTCAAGCATGACAATGACACCATCAACATGAAGATGCTCCACAAGCGCAAATGCACAAGTCCGAACACGCCAAGTCCAAGCTTCATGAGCACAAAAGAAGACCGCAAGACGACCACCACCAAGACGGTGCTACAACTACAACAACCACTTTGGCATCTTCGCCAAGTGCTATCAAGGCATCTTCGCCTTTGGACGTACGGCATCTTCGCCTACTTCCCATGAGTTCGCCTACATCGACTTCATCAAGTCCAAGGCGACCACCTACGAGCGAGGGCGACACTTCCATCTTCAGAAGCCCCCCAAGGAAGATGGCCAAGCATGGGACACTCCCTTCGGTCATGGAGACGAGCTACGAGGTGCCACATCAAATGGGCCTCCAACAACAAGACAACGACAAGACGGTTGAGCAAGGGCCATCCCCTTCGACCACGGCGACGAGCGCGAACCTCTTCAACAACATGAAGACGACGCCCACATTGGACTCCTCCTCCGAGTCAAGCTACGCGACTGCGCATGGATACATTTGCACCAACATCTCTCCGACACCCACATATGAAGAGATGCCCCAAGTGCCATGTGAGGAGAGCCACCACCACATGAGTGACATGAGTGACTCCACCATACGTGACATTGAGAGCATTTCCTATGAGAGGATGAGTGTGACCACCACTAGCCCCACACATGAGAGCATGCCACACATCCTATGTGAGGTTGAGTGCCATTTGAGTGACTCCACCAACCATATGAGTGAGAGCATCCTTGAGGGAGTGAGTGAGCCACAACACTTAGTGAGTGAGGTAGTTGACACGGCATGTGAGGCCACTATGATTTCTAACGACTTAACCTCTACTCCTAGTGTGTTTTCTTCTTTGGTGCTAGGTCTCCTACATGACGACACGCCTATACGCGACGAGTCCATCCCTCCAATGGAAAAACCGATGGCCATGGTGGACGATGATGCACCCCCCACATGGTTCCATAAAGATGAAGATGACAATGAGTGGATCTTCGACACCCCACCTACAACACATGAGCCATGCTCCAAAGGTAACATAGGTGATGGTGCTTCTCTTGTCCCACTAGTGGACTCTCTTGACATCGATTGCTCCCATGATGTTGACCCACCTATTCCCATGCTTCATGCTAGTGAGACTTCTTCATGCCTTGACTTACCTATTTATGATGAATATGATGATGAGCATGTTGAGTTGCCTAGTTGTGATGCTATGCTCCATAGGATATCATGTGAAAATTCTTTTGGTCACATCATGTTTGACAACCCATTGAACTTGTCATATGCTATGAGTGAGATCTCCCATATTGCATCATTACAATCTAAACATAGTAACTATGCATGCCCCATTAAGATAAATCCTATTTGCACTTATGGCATAGATGACGAGATGATGGTCATTGGCTTTTGCTTCTCTTGTGATGATATTGACATGCTTCCTTTACATGATTTGCGCAATTCATCTACTATTCCATGCCATGATCACATTGGTCCGAATATGCATTGTTTTGGATGTTGTCAACATTCTCCATGTGATGTTTCTACTAATGCTCATGAGGAGACCCCCATAGTTTCCTCAAACATATTAGGAGATCTTGATGCATGTCATACTTTGCATGATTCCCATACTTGCGTGCACTATATGCACTCCATGAATAACAATGCTCTAGATATTTCTCATGATGCATTACATCCTTTGAGTCTCCATTATGACATACATCATAACAAACCTCTCATGATGGATGACATGTTTCTATATCGCGCATCTCATTTATTTGAGCATTGGATATTTTTTGCTAACCGACACATGCATGTGCGCATCATGATGGATGATGTGTACATATACCATGCACACACAATTTTCTCTTTGTCTTTGTTTTGTGTAGGTACTTATGAACACTCGTCAACCTCACAATCCCATGAGTTGACGAAACAAGCTCTTGAGAGCAACGATGACTTGGGATCCCGTGGACTATCCTTACCACCGTTCTCTTCGCGCAAGGACTACGCGCATCTCTTCTACTTGGCTCTCACACGGCTATGGTCTATTTACCACTTGTCACCTTATGCTCATTTTCCCGTGTTCACTTTGCATGTTATACTTGCTTCTATGCATTTGCCATGCAATTGTGACCCTTGCTTGCATCTACCCATGATTCACCATTATGCTACTTCTATGTGTATTTGCATGCTATGTGGAGATACTTGTTGCTATTGCCATGTTTATCATGTGCCTCATACTATTGTTGATTCTTGTGTTGGGAGAGTCATGATGTTCCATTGCTATTTACATAGGACTTTTTGCCAACACCATGCACCTACTTTCCGCATATCTTGCTTTCATGCTTGTGCTATGACATGTGAATTATTCATGCCCCCTATTTGCACACATGAAATGCTTGCCATGATTCCTTCTAGTAGGTTGCATCTTTGCACTACTACCATGCTTGACTTGATCGCTATGATTGCTTGCTATGTTGCATCACCCATGTTCCACTATTACTCGCTTTCTTGGGTTGATGACATATATGCTCATGCCTCTCACATGATATATCTTGTTCATTGTCGCTTGCCTCCAATAGTTGCCTCTATGCTTAATGATCGTGGAGCCTTGGACATATTACTTGTGATGCATTCTTGCTTGTTTAAGCCTATTGTCTTTGGTTGTAGTTGCATCATATGCTTTCATACCATACCACACCTTGTCCTTTCTTATGATAAGAATAATGAAAACACTTGTTGGGTATCTTACCACATGAATGATAGATGTTGCATTTGCACTAACCTCATTTGTTTTTCCGAGTGTTTGCCATGTTCTTTTGTTTTGAAGGATTCACAAGGCGGTACCATGATGAGACAACTTGGTCATGTGAAGGCATACACGATGTGCGACACCAACATTTTCGACATTCCCATAAAGGTGAACTCCTTCCCTTTGAGCCATCCTCGAATACGCATATTGGATGGGTCACTCTTTCATTGTTGTTTCCTTCTTGTTGTCTACATGATACATCTCGTGAATGGAGGAACGACATTGGAGAATGGCTACATGGACCTTCACATTGAGGAGCGCTCGCACTTTTTGGATGCATCTTCGGAACTCCACTCATGCCTCGACATCGAGCTTTGGTACACCAACACCTCCATATTTGTTGATTGTGCTCATACATGTCATGCTCGATGGACATATCATACTTACCGCAAGTTTGCACCCCATGCATGGATTGACTCACATTATGCTTGTCTTGTTGCATCTATTTCCATGTCATCCATGATATATGAGCTTGTGCACTTCCTTAGCAAATTTGTTGTGATCTTCCTTGATGGCATATTCATACATCATGATCATATTGTCGACCATCAATTGCATGATAGCTTACACATATTGAGCATCCATTGCCATATTCATGCTATTGATAAACCGTCTCACTATGACATCATTTTGCACCGTGGTTGCATTGATCATATTTACAACACATTTGTGTGCACAATGATTGCGTTTCCTCCCATGAATGATTTGCATCTCATTCTAGATCATCTTGATAAGCTTCATGCGCTTTGTCACGACCAATCTTGCTGCACGGACTCATTCTTGCATGATGGACAATTTGTGTGCGCTAACCATTGTATTTCCGAGCATTGCTTGTGTTTGCTCTTTTTGCATGTCTATCACTCCGGCGACACCTTGGACTACTTGGATTGCGCAATGTCTTCAACTTCGTCCAACTACAAGTCCGTCTACGACAACCATTTCCATGGTGACGAGGATCACGATCCGAGGTCGGATCTTTCCCAAGGGGGGGGAGATGATGCGGAGCATCCCATGTTCATCCCCATGTACACTCCGACTACTCTCCAAACCCCAAGTGGACTTATGACGAGACCTCAACTATGCGCCATTGGACACAAGGTGAACTCGCTCCTATCCAAATCGTCACTTTCCACATGTGAGACATGGCTACTACCTCAAACGTGTGTGCTATGCATGTCCAGCAACCAAGAGGAAGGCCATGGAACAACTACGAGCATTGGACAAGACGGCAAGGACACCAAGCGCGAGGAACAAGAGGAAGAGCTGTTGGGAAGCTACATCGCTCGGGCGTCCGACAGCCTCCGGATGACCGACGATCTCCGGACGTCCGACGCCTGGAGACTCCACCAGCCAGACCGACCGCAACCAAGGCAACCTACAGCGCCCGGACGACCCCCAGACACCGGGCGTCCGACGACTCCCAGGGCCACGGACGACCGAAGCCACTGAACGACCGAACAACCAGCACCCGAGCTGAAACTACGGATGTCCGACATCTTCGGACGTCCGGACCGTCCTGAAGCTCCGGACGACCGACGTCCTCCGGACGTCTGACGCCTGTGCATTCGCCCGTGTGTTGGGCCGACGCCACTTACCCTTTCATTCACCCATGACTATATATACTCCTCCACCTCCTCCTAGTTACGGTTAGCGTTGATTTAGCTCAAGTTAGAGATAGAGCTTCGCTCATCCATCGGATCTCCTCCTCGTGAGAGACCGCGGCCTCCTCGGAGAAGATCCTATCGGATTCAAGACCCCCTCGTGGGAAGATCCCCTTGTGGATTCAAGACCTCC
>NW_025227107.1:6835-15935 GCF_018294505.1 Triticum aestivum | reverse complement strand
GCTGGTATATGATGAATTGCAGACCGCTGTTGCTGTATGATGAGTTGCTATGAGCTGTTGCTGCTGCTATATGATGCTTTCAGGTGGTGCTGATATATGATAATAACCAGCCACTTGGATCATCGTATTTCAATAAATAATTGTTCTTCATTTAAATGTGGGTCATGTGTTCTTTGTTTAAATTAGGCAATGGGATCTCTATGGAAAACATTGACCAAAGTAGATTGTGCCAAGTAGATGGTATCTTTGTATTTGCATTTTGAGCAAATAGTGATGGTATGTTTTCCTATCATATTAATTACTGCACTGGGTTCAAGTTGTGATGTTTGCAAGTCAAATTAATTTCCATATAGGCAGCAAAACGAAAAAATATATAATGCAATCTAGACTTTCCACTGATCATACCAAAGATAAGCTGAAAACGCAATGAAAAGAACTGGTTGGCTTATTACATGGAGCTTATATTCATAGGTGCTTATTTTCTTAGGATAACTCGTAATAACTGTCCCTAAGAAACTTGGCTAATAGAACTGGCATACAAATAACATGTCACGATGATTGCAATGGAGGAGTGACGTACCATAGCACACTGTATAGGCTCATCGCCGCCTCTCCTTTGTTGCGATGTTCCATGAAGTTGCCACATACATCTTGTACCTTTTAATTTTGTAACCCTATCTGCAAGTTGACACGGCTAATTTCAGACATCTCTACATGATACTACGTTGCATATCCCTTGCGCATATTTAAACCACCAATTAAAGATTGTGTGCGTACCATAAACTAGCCATGACTCTGTATGCTGGACTAGCAGGCACTCTAAGGGAGCCTAATGTAGTGCACTAGAATTCCTACATGCCACCTACGATTTTGTGTAATGTACTGCCCCTATTCCTAAATATATGTCTTTGTAGAGATTCCAGTATGGACCACATACAGATGTATATAGATACATTTTCGAGTGTAGATTCACTCATTTTGCTCCGTATGTAGCCTATAGTGGAATCTCTAGAAAGACTTATATTTAGGAACGGAGGTACGAGGTAGTATCATGTATGACATCTACATATCTAATTTAGCAGCCAGTAGTAGAAATCATTGTCTGCACAAAGGGATTACTGGTCGAAAATCCTAGCAAAGCACGCTGGTAGGCACAGAACAATACAAGAGAGAGAGGGGGAGAGAGAGACGTGCTTACAAGATCATAGCAATGCCTCAGTCTAGGATCTTGGTTGGCGAAGCTGTTAGATCCAGAAGAAACATCATCCTTGTAGTTTTTGCCAGCTGCATAATACGTAACAACGACCAGTTAGTATATTTGAAGTGCATCAGGCAGGTGCTGCTGGACGGGTTTAAAGGTGACAAGTACCTTGGCCGTGGCGGGTGCTTGGCATCTCTGCAGACGGTGGGAATCAGGTTAGAAACGTCAAGGGTGATGACACTATGCTGGCTGTCGGGGTGTGGTAAGGAGATCTAGACCCGTCGAGTAGGGTGTTTGTGGAGTGGCTCCGGTAGGGTGGACTATGCTGTGGGCGAATCAGATCTGTGGCCGTGGACGAGGGCGTAGATGAAGCTGCTCCGGTGGTTGGGTTAAGGATGGTGTCGACGATGCGGATCTGTGGCCGTGGACGGGGCTTCAGAAGCTGCTCCGGTGGTTGGGTTAAGGATGGTGTCGATGATGCAGATCTGCGGCCGTGGATGGGGCGTCAGAAGCTGCTCCGGTGGTTGGGTTAAGGGTGGTGTCGACGATGTGGATCTGCGGCCGTGGACGGGGCGTTAGAAGCTACTCCGGTAGGTTGGATGAGGGTGCGAGGAAGCGGATCTGAGGCTATGGACTTGTGAGTTGGCAAAGCGGCCCCGGTAGGGTTGAGAATGGTATAGGCGAAGCTACTCTAGTAGGGTTGGTGATGGTATCGGCAAAGCGGCTCCGGTAGGGTTTAGGAAGGTGTCGGCGAAGCGGCTCCGGTAGGGTTGAGGATGGTGTCGGTGAAGACGACCAGAGGCTACCGACGGGGGCATCGGTGGGGCGGCTCCGGGGGGTGTGGACGAAGCGTCTCCGGTGGGGAGTATGCATGAGCCGCTGCAGATGCGCGGCGGTTGACGAGAGTACCGGCGAAGTAGATCCGGCGCCGTGGACAAGGCCGCCACTGAATGGGCTGTGGTACAGTGGTGGATGAGCAGTCTACTTGTTTCTAGGGGAGGTGGGAGGGGTAGATGCGACCGCAGAAGCAGATCCGGCGAGGTGGACGCCGCTGGCAGTGAATGGGCTATGGTACACCGGTGGATGAGCAGTCTAGGATTTTGAGAGGGGAGGGGAGAAAGGGCGATGAAGTACGGACGGCGTGATGTAAGATGCTCTGGTGCTGTGGAGTTAGTCATTTTTGCGGGAGGGGGAGAGGAAATGGGGGTGCCGTGTAGTGGGGGGAACCGGAAGTTACCAAAGCAGCCCTGACCTATCATGTAGATGAGGGCAGTATTGTAACTGTTGGTCTCCGTGCACCAAGGACAAAAGGGGGATTTCGCATGCTAAAGACTAAGGTGGTGGAAAAATTAGAAGGAGGCGGGAGATTTTGCCGCCCGCGGGATCGTTCGTATCCAGTTTCAACTAATTTTGGACTGTGCTAGCGGGAAGGTCATGCTAGACTATGTACACGGGGCACACATTAGCAGTTAATAACTCGTGTGAAGTCCACCCCCCCAAAAAAGACAATAACTCGGGATGATGCGCCGATAACTTGGACATTCACACGGGCGCGGCCAATCGTACGGGTGTAGTGGCGCATTCACAAAAAAGGGATCAAACGCTCAACCTATGTATTTCTCGTGTAAATAGATAATTTAGTGCCATTGGTTATTTACTTTAAACATAATGCATTGACGTGTTAGTGTAGAGGCGCACAAAAATAAATGGATATTGTAGTCAGCTACTTAAAAGTGTTACCTCATATGATTACATAGCCTCCATTTCATAAATTACGTACCCCATTGAATTCATATATGAATATTACATATATTCCTTCAAAATAGAAACTTAAATCATCCAAGACTAATGAATTTGAATGCAAGTGTAACAATGGTGCATGTACATGATATCTACATTGGTTGTTTGAAGAAACATCACTGTAACTTTGGCATGCACAACTGAAAAGGTTTATTTAAATAGAAAAAAATTGATATGTGAATGTCCAATCAATATAACGTTGAATCGATATTGTACCTTTGGCCACGATACGAAGTAGATATTGACTTATGTTCAAGCGATGCACGTCCACGATCGCTAGATAGTGATACGTGAATGAATTGCGCAATCTCTCTCGCACGCATACATATCTCATTTCCCTGTGGGCATCGGAATCACACACGCGCACTTCATGTATTTCTCTCCCTCTGTCAGGGTTAATTTCGTCATTCTACCCCGTGCTACAAGTCTCTCACACAGAAACACACACGCTCTTCATGTCTAAGATGCCCACCCATTTAATTCCGCCCACTCACATCCACTAATGTCTCAAAGTATAATAATGTCTCTCACACATATGCTATCTACCTATCCCTTAATATAGCTAGATATGTGTCACACAAACTCCTTCTCCCTACTAACAAGATGCCCATGCGTTGCACGGAACATCAAGATGCATTTGTATGAGAAGTTTATCTTGTGGGAGAAAAGGATGAATGAGGGGATGCTTTATTTGCAAATACCGAGAGGGGTGTGGGTATCTTTTTGCAAAATTGCCATAGTTTCCTTCCTATCCATCGGATATAAATCAGATGGCCTATATTACAGGATGGCAAGAACACCATCATCACCAACTCTGTTTTTATAAGAGTAGAGATATGTGAGTGTCACTCCCCCCCCCCACACACCCACACACCCACACTTCCCAACACCGAAGGTGTAGGGTGACACCTCGATCTTGATACTAATCTATCGACTGGCTTCTCTCTCAAACATACACACACACACACACTACCGGGCACCGAAGGAGTAGGGTGGCACATCGATCTTGACAGTAATCTATCTACTCCTCTTTCAAACACACACACACACACACACACACTTGCTAGTTGTACCTCTGTGCCTACCGCGCACACTCTCGATACGTCTTTCTCACCCCCCCCAACAATGACAGCAGAAGGGCGATCTGATCATAATCTGTCAATTGGTTTCTCTCTCAAACATTGTGTCTCGGTGCCTCGCTCGGTAGCCCCCTCAATATGTAGATTTCTCTCGCGCGCACAGCTTTTGTGACGATGACGCTGAACCCAGTGTGCCTTGTTTTTACCTGCCTCATGTGATAGTTTTCACCCTGTTTTCCGTTAATTAACAAGGCAACCTTTTCTTTGTTACTAGTAGTGAATCTGAAATCATTCGGGGAAGACATAAAATATATCACTTCAACCCAATTATCGCAGCAACTATTTTAAAAGAAATAAACTAGCTGCTCGTGCGTTGCATGGAACATCAAGATGCATTTGTATGAGTAGTTTATCTTGTGAGAGAAAAGGCTGAACGAGGGAAGTCCTTATTTGCGAATGTGGAGAGACATGTGGGTATATTTTTGCAAAACTGCCATAGTTTCTTTCCTATCCGTTAGATATAAATCCGACGGCCTATATTGCAAGATGGCACGCACACCATCATCACCAACTCTATTTTCTAATATTTGTCTTTTTAGAGATATCAACAAGTGACTATGACTGAACCTTACCAACATACTCAAAAAACTAGTCCATAATTTTGATGTTACCCTCTTTTCTTGGCGGTGCAGTGTCATCTGGATACCTCATAAATAAATCAAGGACAATCTAACCCCTTCCTAAAAAGACATACGGAGCAAAATGAGTGAATCTACACTCTAAAATATGTCTACATACACATCCGTATGTGGTAGTCCATTTGAAATCTGAAAAAGACAAATATTTAGGAACAAATGGAGTATAAGAGTAGACATGGAGATATATCTCCAGCATGGTCTACAACAAAAATGTGCTGGGCTTGTTAGCGCCGGATGCTTGCAACGCGATGACATGAGTTCGAATTTTGTCTTTTAACTTTAGATTTTTATATTATATATTACTCTACTTATTTAATATATACTTCTTTCGCTACTGTACTGACAGTGGAACCCACAGAGTACTTAGAATACAAGATTAAGGATGGACTTGTTTCTTTTTAACTTTCTGTACGAAGCTGTAGCCACCCTGCAAGTCACATGTACACTTTACATGCATTTAACTTTTTATAGAGGGACAATCATACAGGCAATTAACTCAAATGGATTGGATGTCACTCTATTATTTCCAGCATAAAGAGCATCTCCAACGGCCAGCCAGCAAATTTCCTCCCTCTTCCTTCCGCGGAGGACGACATCAAATGCCAGTGGCATACATTTTTACAACTCTAACCAACCAGATGAAATTCATGCAAACACGGACTGATTTCATATAAGCATGAAGGATTTCATATAAAAAATTCGGATCTTCATATAAACATGATGGATTTCATTACATTTACATGAACTAAGAGGTGCCAATCCGGCTCTCTTGTATAATTAATACTCCCTCCGTCCGGAAATACTTGTCCTAGAAATGGATGTATCTAGACTTATTTTAGTTCTAAATGGCCGCCCGTGGATCCCTTTGTCTTCCTCATGTCCGTCAGGAACCTGCGGGGTCGATGAAGGTCCTCGGAAGAGACGAAGAAGCCTCGGAAGAGATGAAGGTCCTCATGTCCGTGAATCCGAAGTCGTCGCCTCGGCGGTGGCCTTCATGGGTCCCAAGTGCCGGCGGCCTCCCGTGTTCTAGTTCTCCTTGATGATGGCGGCGGACACGGAGAAACTAGACACCAACTTGTCGCTCTCCATGCACCTGACTTCTCTCTCTGCCTGCATGGCGCTGCCGCAGGCACGGGAGGCACGCTAACATACACGGGAGGCGCGGACACCATAGACACTGGTGGCGCAGTACGACGCGGCAGCGACGGCGCCCGTACCGGCGTGCTTACTGCCGTGCCGGCGTGGAGCAACTCGCCACTCCTCATCGAGCTGAACTGGAGCAGCGAGTTGCTGAACCACGCGCCTGCTTGGGGTGGTAACTGGCTCCGTCGGGCCTAGCGAGGTTGGTGAAGCACTGAACGGCCTCGCCCGTATTCGGAGGGCTCGGCGGTCCACCCAACCGGGTAATATGCCGGAGAACGGCTCATCGGAAGCCATCGGAAGAGTGGAGAAAATGGTGAAGGAGGAGATGGGCGAGAGGCAAACGGGTGCGATTCTTGCCCGCTGTCTGTCTGGCCTCGTGTAAATAGAGGGCGGACGGTAGGAGCTTGGCCGGCGTCTGGCCTCGTTTAAACTGAGGGCGGACGGGAGGAGCTCGGCCGGTGTTGTGTTTAATTCTGGCCCGCTCATGAACGGACGTGTGGCCGGAGTAGGATTCTCGGTTTGCATGCGGGTTTAACGGAGGGGTTTAATGGAGGCGCCGGGCGTGCAGTGGGTGGCGCAATACTATTCGATTTGACAGAAGTAATGAGCCGTCAAATCACAAAGGCCTTCGCCTCTAGTGAAACCGATCGAGCTAGACTGCCCCACCCTCTAGCCTTTTAAAAAATATATATACTCCACTTTTGTACAGTAGTAGTATCGATGGATTGCGCCATGGAGCAAAACTTGAAATTTAAAAAAGGTGCTACATATAGAGAGCCCTCATTGCCAAATTATGCATACAGTACTATTAGAAAGGCAAAATAATGGTGTCTAGCACAAGTGCACAACCCACCCCTCAAATAAAACTAAGCACCCTGGAATTGTTTGACAAAACTAAGCACCCTGAAATTCTTTCACAACTAAACTGCTGGCTATATGATGTTGGCCATATGTATTGTACATATATAATGTGAAGAAACAGGTGGTAGTACTATACCAACTAAAAGATGAAATGTAAGAAATACTAGTATGTACGTACTGAAGAGTTAAAGTAACGAGAAGAAACACAACATAGTTCTGCTGGGGGCTCATCACAACACACCCCTCAAATTAAATTAAGCACACCTGAAATTAAACTTTGCAACTATTCCGGTAGACACTGCATTAGAACCACCATGAGCAACGACACTGCCACCTTACTCGGAGTCCTCGTCCACGTCCTCGACTTCGTCCTTGTCCCTCTTCCTCTTGGCCGGTACTTCTTTGCTTGAACCACACACTTGGCTCTTGCTTTTCATCCAACCCTTGTAGATATTGAAACAAAGGTAGCCATCCATTGCAGCATAGTGGATGTGGTCTATATCTAGTACATTCCGCTGCCATGCATTCTCCAGTTTACCATACGAAGGATGAACCATGGCTCATGCCAGGGTCAGCATTGAAGGCTGACGAGAGGACACCAACCGATTCCTCTGGAGGTCGAAGGTGTTGCCTACAACAAGGCCTATCCGACCCAGGACTTCTTTGTCGTTACCAAAGTCTACAGTAACAAATTTGACTAGGTTGCTCTCGAGGAAGTCCTTAAAATCCATGCATTCAATGTCACCATGGCATATGTGGTAGACAGCATAAGTGATGCACGCAAACCAAGATCACGGCGGGCTTCTTCCTCTCTTCGTCCTTTAGATACTTCTCTCGTCATAGGACTGGGGTGTACTCAACATCTAGCCCAGTGACCCACTCATCATTTGAGTCTTTGAACATGCGTCTGAAGCGAGAAAGGCATCCTTTCACCGTCGCGGAAGAACGGGTGTAGATGACGTCGAACTCATCGCCGGTGATGGTTCTAACCTTGTACTCACCGCTGATCATGGAGATTTGGGACGCCACGGATTTTGGAGGAGGGTTAGGATTAGTGGAACTTCCGTAATGTGAATGGACGGGACGACTAGGACGAACCGCCATAGTATTGAAGGACGTGCGGGGATGAGTAGGAGCGAACTGCTAGTGTGCGAACGGCAGGGTAGTGGCTTTCCATTCTCCCATGATACGGGCTTCCGAGAGCCCTTGGATCTGAGATCAAATGGTTGCATGGCGTGATTCTAGATCTATGGGTGAATATTCTATCCTGTAGGGTTATTCTGCAAATTTTCAGCAACTTAGCATGCGACCATTTGATCTCAGATCCAAGGGCTGCCAGCAGCCCGTATCATGGTCACGCCTACCACGACCACCGTGTCGCTCGCGCGGTCGCGCCCTTGGATATTTAACACGGTGCGTTAGGCTATCTGATGTTGGCATGTCATACATAGTCATCACTTAGTCACTCATACTACAAAAAGGTTTGCTATAAGGTTGGCTATAAGTGTATTTTTTTACTTCTCTCTATCTCTTTCTTCGTACTCCCTATGTCCCATAATATAAGAACGTTTTTGACACTAGTGTAGTGCCAAAAACGTTCTTATATTATGGGACACAGGGAGTACTAGTACTTATTGCATTTGCCAAGGAGTGACCTCTTCCAATGAAATGGTGTGCTTATTAGTTTTTTGTTGCTAAGTTTGCTTCATTTAATTAGCAATAGACTCAAAATTGTCTTTTCACCTAGGTACTCGTGCTTAGCACCGTTTCTTCCTTGGGTCACCAAAGTAGTCTCTCTCTTCTTGATTAACTTGCCACATCAGACTTTATGCCTATGTGGCAAGCTTAGCACCTGTAGGAGTAAGTAAGTACCATAGTGCGCTTTACATGGCATTTTTGCATATGTGGAGGAAAGAGAGGCAAGGAAAAAGTGGAGAAGTGGGCTCTCATGCAAGAGCCAGCCTCTACTACATGGTGGAGCATTGGGAGAGGCACCTGTATGGAGGTGGTCATGAATCGGGAGACTCACGCCGGTCGTAGCGCCGCAGTTAAAATGATAATGGCAAGTCAAATCACGGGGCCCCACCTGTCCAGTAGTAACTCGATGTCAAATCACACATCCCTACGTTTGCAGCAGCCTACTCCCTCATCTTCTCGCGTCTCTGTCGAACCGACTAGGCGGAACTGCCCCGCCTACCGCGCAGGAAAATCCCGCACAGTATACTCCCTCCGTCTAGGTGACCAAGGTGGAGAGGAAAATGAGAGAACTTAATGTTTAGTATTTGCTAAGGCTGGTTGTAATGGTACTAGCCTTAGCA
>NW_025227107.1:5912-6675 GCF_018294505.1 Triticum aestivum | reverse complement strand
TTTTGATGAGGCGTCATAGAATTAAATGAAGAAAGAGAGAGAGTTGAGTACTATGTGTCATACATGGCAATAAATAAAGTACTACATGATACTAATATATGATACATGGCGTAGGAGTACTAAGTATTATTAATACAGTTTTGCTAGAACTCATCTAGATGAGATATAATTTGGTCTCATTCATCTTTTATAGCCATTGGATGTGATGCTACATAAGATGCGTGTGTGCTGACGTGGGTTGTATTTGTTCTTGTGCAACGAACTGACCACTTCATGTCATGTTTGATAGTCTCAAGTCATTAAAAGCATACAAGCCCCACATCTCTTATTGGTTGATTCCTCTATTTATGTCAAAAAATAAGAAACAGCATGAGAGTTAATGCACCACACCTATGTGTTTACTATTTGGTTTTCATAAGATGACTTAATACTCACCTAGACGGAGGGAGTATTTGATTTGACAGCGGGCGGCGTAGTTCCCGCTACGGCTTTAATGCAGAGGAGGGAGGGAGTATGTTGAACGGCCAATGCATCCTCCTTCAATTAATGCATGAGGGAAGTAATGGGAGGAGGTCCGGGAAAAGAGACTGCACGATGTGAATGCAACGCAGTTTGCCCTCATTGCCCTCATATAGAGGCTCCCCTCCATTCCAATGCATCTACCACATCGTACGCACCTAAGCATTTGCCTAATCACCCACACTAAGCGAAAAATAGCTCACTCCAAACCGTTGGCGGCGATGTGCGTGAGCGGCCAGCGGCC